>NC_050451.1:57906278-58069888 GCF_903995425.1 Onychomys torridus | reverse complement strand
CCAGAAGATCAGACCTACCTTTCTTCTTAACTCCTCAAGCACTGCATGACATATGGGTACATAGAGACAACATGCAGTCAAAAAACACCCGTACACATAAAATTAAAGTTTTTTCTAAAAAATAAAAAGGAAAAGAGTAGACAAATTTAGTAGCCTTTAGCAGTGTTCATTTAAAAAAGAGAGAAAAAAAACAAATTTAAAAAGAGACTTGGGTTGGAGGATTTAGCTCAGTGGTTAAGTGCTTGCCTAGCAAGCACAGGGCCCTGGAGTTCGATCCTCAAACTTAAAAAAAAAAAAAATATGAGAATTTTAGAACTGGATATCTCTATTATGGCCAGTATTCAGAGCTTTATAAGCTGCCTTAATACCGTGATGTTAAGATGTTAGCTAAGTGAGGACAAATACCTGAAAATGTCCACTGAGCCATCTCCCCAGCCCCCTTCTGTTTTAGCAAGTGAACATTTTCAAGGTATTTGTCTCACTTAGCTAACATCTAACATCACGGTATTAAGGCAGCTTATAAAGCTCTTGAATACTGGCCATAATAGTGATATCCAGTTCCTAAAATTCTCATTTTTTTTTTTTTTAAGCTGAGGATCGAACTCAGGGCCCTGTGCTTGCTAGGCAAGCACTCTACCAGTGAGCTAAATCCCCAACCCTAAGTCTCATTTTTATAATTTGTTTTTTTCTCTCTTTTTAAATGAACACTGCTAAGGGCTACTAAATTGTCTTACTCTTTTCTTTTTATTTTTTAGAAAAACTTTAATTTTATGTGTACAGGTGTTTTGACTGCATATGTCTATGTACCATATGTATGCAGTGCTTGAGGAGGTTAGAAGAAGGTGTCTGATCTTCTGGAACTGGAGTTGCAGATGGTTGTGAGTTGCCATGTGGGTGCTGGGACTTGAACCCAGGTCCTCCAGAAGAGCAGCCAGTATTCTTAACAGCTGGGCCTTCTCTCCAACCCTTTACTTACTCTTTTCCAGTAAATATGCTATCTATATTAATGTTTTGGCTTTTGTATTTTATAGTTATTCTCCTCATTATTATTTTTCTTCTATTCATTCTGCTCCATTTTGTCCAGCTTTCAAGTCAAAACCTTGATCATTAATACTCTCCCTTCCCTTCTTCCTCTACAGCAAGACCTTGCTATGTAGCCCAGTCTGATTTGAAACCTGAAACTCTTTCTGTCTCCGTCTTCTAAGCTCTAGGATTACAGGTGTGAGCCACCACATAGGCTCTTAAGATTTTCCTTTTACTTATGTTTTAACAAAGCCCTGCTTGCTTACCATTGTTATCATTCAGTTGAAGTGTTTTCTAATTTCCACATAGTTTCTTCTCTGACCCATAATAATAAGAGTATTGCATAAATTCTAAATGTGTCTTTCCTTTCTTTTTTTCTGTTTTTTTCCTTTTTATTGAAAATAGATTTTTCTCCCTCAATAATATATCCTTGCAACTGGATGGTTCTTTCCTGCCCACAAGTTCCTGAATAGCCCCATCATAGGCTTAATATTATTTATGAAAGCTTGGCTATTAGCTCAGGCTTGTTACTAACTAATTCTTACACTTAAATTAACCCATAATTCTTAACTATGTTTAGCTACGTGGCTTATGGCTTGCTGCCTCATTTTCTACACATCTGCTTGTTTGGTGGCTGGCTCGTGTCTCTCTCTTGCTCCGTCCTTCTTCAACTCCATCCTCAGTCCTCAGTTTGATTGTACTGCCTAAGCTTATCTTGCCTTTCCATTGGCCCAAACTGCCTTATTATCAACCAATAAAAGCAACACACATTCACAGTGTACAGAAGGATATCCCACAGCATGTCCTGATTACAGTTTCTCAGCCCTCTGTTCCTCCTTGTTCCTCTCCATATCCCCTCACATCTGGATCAACTTCCTTTCTGACTCTCATTAGAAAAAAAAAAACAGGCTTCTAAGTAATAATAATAATAATAAAATACAACAAAATGAAATATAATAAGCTAAAACAAAATTATCTCATCGAAGTTAGACAAGACAAATGAAGAGAAGGGAAAAAGGCACAAGAATCAGACCCACTCATTCATACACTCAGGAATCCCATACAAAACACTAAACCGGGGTTGGGGATTTAGCTCAGTGGTAGAACGCTTGCCTAGCAAGCACAAGGCCCTGGGTTCGATCCTCAGCTCAAAAAACAAATGAAAAAACATTAAACTGGAAGTCATACTATATACAGAGGACCTGGTACAGGCCCTGTTGATGCTGCCTTGGTCTCTGAGTTCACATGAGCTTTGATCACGGTGATTCAGAGAGCCTAGTTTTCTTTCTCCATCCCCTCTGGCTCTTACATTGTTTCCACCTCATCTTCTGAGGGGTTCATTAAGTCCTGGGGGGAGGGATTTGATGGGGTCTTCCCATTCAGGATTGAGTGTTCTGAGGTTTCTCACTCTCTGTGTAATGTCTGGCTGTGGGTCTCTGTATTTGTTCCCAACTGCTACAGGAGGAAGATTTTCAGATGATAAAATATGGCTGAGCAAAACACTAATCTATGAGTATAACTGAATGTCATTAAGAGTAATTTTGTTACTTTTTGTTCATTTGGTTTTTTGTAACAGTAGTATTTGGTTTTATCCTAGGTCCCTGTGCTATCTAGTCCCTGGTTCTTGGTCACCCAAGCAGTGTCAGATATGGGTTCCATCTTATGGTGTGGGCCTTAAGTCAAATCAGATAATCCAACAAGCTTTGTGCCATTGTCCTAGCATATGCTGCAGACAGGACACCGTGGTAAATGAAAGGGTTGTTTCCCTGATTTCTATCTCAGTCCATTTGTCATTTGTACATAGGAGAGCTACTGATTTTTGTGACATAATTTTGTATCCAGCTGTTTGGCTGAAATTGTTTATCAGCTATAGGAGTTTCCTAATGGAATTTTAAGGGACTCTTATATACATTATTATCATCTACAAATAAGGATACTTTCACTTCTTTCTTTCCAATTTGTATCCATTTGATCTCCTTCAGTTGACTTATTGCTGTAGCTAAAACTTCAAGAAATATATTGAATAGGTATGGAGAGAGTAGACAACCTTGTCTTGTTCCTCATTTTAGTGGAATTGTTTTGAGTTTTTGTCCATTTAAGTTGATATTGGCTATGGGCTTGCTGTAAATTACCTGTACTATGTATTATGTTGAGGTATGTCACTTTTTTTTAATTCACAAATAGGATTTATTATTCAATTTCTCCTATTTTCCATTATCTTTCAATGAAAATATGCTTACATTTTGAAAACACAATGTTTTACAGATTTAATCTTTCAAATAATCCTATTTGAGCATCAATGAGACAGCTCGGTTGGAAATGTCTGTCTTGGGCAAGGCTGTAAACTCTTCTTGATCACCATATGAAGTTGGGCCAAGGTAGACCCCACAAAGTGGTCTTCTATTCTCAACATTTCTGTCATGGCCTAAAAACCCATATTCATGTTACACACACCACACAATAGAAAAATTTTTAAAGTAAATCTCACTGCCATTACATTATCTGGCATTTCTGTAATTCTTAGAAGGCAATACTTCAAGACATTATGCCAAATGGGTAATTGGTGAGGACATGAAGATGCATGGAACTTCAAATAATATATACATATATATAGTACATCAAGTTATATTGAAAAATATTCAGTTGATTACTGAATAACTTAAATTATTACATTTCTTCCAGAATGAAAGTATTAGATGAAAATATTTCTTTGGATACATACATGAAGTGCTTAATGTTTTTCATATTCTCTATTAAGTATTTTAACATTAACATCATTAAAAGGTTTTGACAAAATAACAATTGTTGGAAGTACATCATTTACTCTTAGACTTGTACTAAGGAGATGACACAAGAAGATCATGAATTCATACACATCCATGACTAATTACTGACATTCAAGCCAGGCTGGCTAACAAACAACATTTCAAGGGAACTTGTGAAAAAATATGAAAAATAAAACCAGGAACAAAAATCCGGTACCCTTTCACAGACACCCTTACTTGAAAAGCATGATCACATACTGCCTGAGACTTAAATAAAAGTGGACCACTAGATGACAGCCATCCCATTCTATACACTGAAGCAGATAAATACCTCTCAGTAAGTGAAGGCACAAAAGAAGATGAACAAAAGCCACCAAAGGACCACATAAGGACCACAAAATAAACGTCACTAACTGTGTTTGCCACACATATAGTACTCTTCAATATTTATCTCAAATGTTGCAAAATAGAAGCCACAGTGTGGTCTTCACGTCAGTCTTTAGTAAACTTGGTTAATAATTTACTTCAAGGCTACAATGAAAAAGACTTCAAACAAGTTTTTTTCCCCTTGAGACTGAAAAACAATTGTGATGTCTTAACCAAATTGTTTACATGAATACGGTTTTTCTTTTGTATGAGTTCCTCCCTATTTCCTGATATCAAGATGATAAAATAACCTTTAAAATATTGACCATGATAGAGACATGGCCAAGCCTTTAATACAAGTTCATTCCCTGGACCAAGGTCTGGTTTTTGATGACTTCCATTAATTCCTGCTACAAAAAGCTCCAAGGGTCTAACCTTCTTGATACCAGAATGCGCATACACATGCCCACACAAAGACACACAGACATTGTGTGATTAAAATAAAAAAAAAATCTTTAAACTAATTTTCAATCATGAATATTTTTACATTGTAATTCCTGTAACTCCGGTGTTAGGAGGGCATCTAAAGGGTTACAGAGTTTTTCTCCATCATGAATTGGTTCATGTAACAGAAGCAAGCATGTGTACTTGAAGTCAGAGAAATCAAGCATTCTCAGTCTGTGATATCATTTGGAAAGGTGTGGGAAATGCTGCCCTGCTGAGTGAAATATGTCACTGGGGGTTGGCCTGAGAACTCGCATCTGCACGGCATTTCCAATTTGCATTTTCTGCCTCACGCTGCTGGGAAAGGATGTGGATCCCTAGCCTTCTGCCTCAGCTGCCATGTCTGACATTTGTATTCAAGCCAGTTTCAGGGGTCGTGCATTGCTCTTTGACATCTTCTAGAAAACTGACAGTGTTCTTCAATACTGTGGTCTTCCCGACTGCATCCATGTTGTGGTTTCCCAGCTTGCCCATGCTCTCTGCTCAGCTCTCTGCAGCAGCACTCACAGCACAGCGCACAAAACCCCAGGCCCCTGCTCCTCTTCAAAGTCAAGCCCGAAGCTGGCTACTGGAAGGACCCTGCACCACTTGTGACTAGTAGGTCGCCTGGAGGGCCTGACTGGCTAGTGAGGCCTCACAAACTCTTCAGCCGATTCTGTTTCCTCACACTGAAAGCTTTCTGTGTCCTCACCTCTGAAGGGCTCAGTTGAACTGCTTAAAAGCTGAGGTATGTCACTTGTATCCCTATGTCTCCGGGACTTTTATCATGAGGGGGTGTTGGGTTTTGTCAAAGGCCTTTTCTGCATCTAATGAGATGACCAGGTGGTTTGTGCCTTTCAGTTTGTTTACATGGTGGATTACATTTATTGATTTATGTATGTTGAACTATCCTGGCATCTCTGGGATGAAGCATACTTTATCATGGTAGATAATGTTTTTGATGTGTTCTTGGATCCAGTTTGTAAGTGTTTATTAAGTATTTTTGCATATCTATTCATAAGGGAAATTAGTCTGTAATTGTCTTTATCTGTTGGGTCTTTACGTGGTTTGGGAATCAAGGTGACTGTGGCCTTGTAAAATGAACTGGGCAACGTTCCTTCTGTTTCTATTTTGTGACATGATTCGAAGAGTATTGGTATTAACTCTTCTTTAAAAGTCTGATGGAATTCTGCACTAAAACTATCTGGCCCTTGGATTTGGGGGAGTGGTAGTGGGATGGGGGAACTTTTTTTTTTTTTGTGGAGCTGAGGATTGAACCCAGGGCCTTGCGCTTGCTAGGCAAGCACTCTACCACTGAGCTAAATCCCCAACCCTGGGTGGGAAGCTTTTAATGACTGATTCTATTTCACTAAAATTGCTTATCTGATCTTGATTTAACTATTAAATGGCATGTATTGAGAAAATTATCCATTTCTTTTAGATTTTCCAGTTTGTTGGAGTACAGATTTTTAAAGTATGCTGTTATGATTCTCTGGATTTCCTTAATATCTATTGTCATGTCCCCCTTTTCAAGTCTAATTTTGTTAATTTGGATATTCTCTCTCAGTCTTCTAGTTAATTTGGATAAAGTTTTGTCTGTTTTATTGATTTTCTCTTTGTTTCATTGATTCTTTGTATTGTATTGCTGTTTCTATTGTATTGATCTCAGCTCTGAATTTAATTATTTCTTTGCCATTTGCTCCTTTTAGGTGTGGTTTCTTCTTTTTACTCTAGAGCTTTCAGGTATACTGTTAAGTTGCTAGTATAAGATCTCTCCAATTCTTTTATGTAGGCACTTAGTAATGTGACTTTGCCTCTTAGAATGGCATCCATTGTGTCCCATTAACTTGGGTATGTTCCTTCAATTCTAGAAAGTCTTTAATTTCTTTTCTTGAATTTCTGACTCCACCCATTTTTCACTCAGTAGAGAGCTATACAACTACATAAGTTCATAAGGTTTCTGTTGTTGATAACCAGTTTTAACCCATGGTGGTCAGGTAGGATGCAGGGTGGTATTTCAATTTTCTTCTACCTGTTGAGACTTGATTAGTGTCTGTGTATGTGGTCAATTTTGGAGAAAGTCTATAAGGGGCTGAGAAGAAGGTATATTCTTTCATGTTCTGGCAAAAATGTCCTGTAAAGATTTATGTTTGGGGGTTGGGGATTTAGCTCAGTGGTAGAGCGCTCACCTAGCAAGCACAAGGCCCCGGGTTCGATCCCCAGCTCAAAAAAAAAAAAAAAAAAAAAGATTTTATGTTCATTTAGTTTATAATGCCAGTTAGCTCCAGCATTTCTCTGTTTAGTTTTGTCTGGATGACCTGTCCATTGGAAAAAGTGGCGTATTGAAATCTCCCACTATCACTGTGTGAAGATCATTATGTGATTTAAGCTGTAGAACTGTTTCTTTTATGAACTTGAATGCCCTTGGGTTTGATGCATAGATGTTAAGAATGACCATGTCTTCTTAGTTAAGTTTTCCTTTGTTGAGATAGCTCCCTGTCTCTTCTGATAGTTTCTTTTTGAGTATGCTTTCCCTTAATCCTTCTTGATTAATTTTGGTTTTAAAGTTTTATTTTGTCAGATATAAAATGGCTACATCAGCTTGCTTCTTAGGTCCATTTGTTTGGGAAATCTTTTTCCAATTTTGCTACCCTTAGCTAATGGTCTATTTTTGATGTTGAGGTATGTTTCTTGGATGCAGCAGCAGGATGGAATCCTGTTCTTGCATCCATTCTGTTTAGTTTGTGTCTTTCTATTGGGGAATTGAAACCATAGATGCTGGGAGATATCAGTGAGCAGTGACTGTCAATTCTTTTTTCTTTTGTTGCTGCCGTGTACTCCCCCCTTTTTATTTTGCTGGTCTGGGGTTATTTACTCCTTGTGTTTTCCTTGGGTGTGGCTAACCTCTTTAGGTTGGAGTTTTCTTCTAGAACCTTCTGTAGGACTTGGATTTGTAGATAGTAGAATGCTTAAATTTGGTTTTATCATAGGATATCTTATTTTCTCCATCTATGATGATGAAAAAATTTGCTGGGTACAATAGTCTGGACTGCGCATCTGTTGGTCTCTTAGAGTCTGCAGCACATTTGTCCATGTCCTGCTGGCTTTTAGAGTCTCCGCTGGAGAAGTCAGGTGTAATTTTAAACAGTTCTGCTTCATTATGCTACTTGGTCTAGTTTCCCTTGTAGCTTTTAATATTCTTTGTTCAGTACATTTACTGTTTTGATTATTAGATGCTGAGGTTACTTTTCTTTCGGTCCAGTCTACTCTTGGTGTTCTTCTGTATATTTCTTATACCTTGATAGATATCTCCTTTAGGTTAGGAAATTTTCCTTTATGATTTTTGTGAAAATATTTTCTGCAACCTTTTGACCTGGTATCTTTTCTTTCCTATATTCTATTATTCTTAGATTGGTCTTTTCATAGTGACCATATTTAGTGGATATTTTGTTCCAGGAGTTTTTGTTTTTTGTTTTTTTTTTTTTACATTGACATTTTTCTTTGACCAATATATCCATTTCTATTGTGTCTTCAATACCTGTGAGATTCTCTCATCCATCTCTTGTGTATCTGTTGGTGGGGCTTTGCCTCTATAGTTCCTGTTCCAGTTCCTAAATTTTTCATTTCCAGAGTTTCCTCAGTTTGGATTTTCTTTATTGAGTCTATTCAGTTTTAGGTCTTGAACTGTTTTATTCATTTCCTTCCACTGCCTGTTTGTCTTTCCATAGATTTCTTTAAGGGGTTTATTCATTCTCTCTTTTAAGAACCTTCTATTCAATTCATAAAGACTATTTTTAAGGTCTTTTTCTTGTGCTTCAGCAATGTTGGAATACTTGCGGCCTGTATAGTAGTTTCTGGGCTCTAGTAGAGCATATTGTACTGGCTGTTATTTGATTGTGGTTTTTATGCTGATGTCTAGACATCGGAATATGGAAGTTGTATTCTAGGGCAGGTATTCTGGTTCTTTCTTGGTGGGTGGATATTTGGGGGGGGGTTCTGGGTTCCTCTATTGGTTTTTAGGGGAGTATGATGGCTGTGGCCCTGTTAGGAAAAATTCTTCAGGGCATCCTGATAGGTGTGGCTACTAAAGGATCCAGGTAAAAAGTTTCTGGGTATGGGAGCTGACACATAGTATTGGCGGATGGGAGGGTTTGGGAAGGAGGAGAGCAGGAAGTTCCACCAGGATCTGCCTTAGGTTCCCTGGAAAGTCTAGGGAGAGATCGAGAAAGAGGCTCAGCAGAGTGGTCTGCTTATAGAGCTTGGGAATGAGATTTGGATGGATTTGGAGGACTGGAGGAGAGGCAAAGATTTGTAGTTAGCCTACCTGCTTCCCTAGCCAGAGTTGGTCTGTGGGTCCCAGGAGTGCCTGCTTAAAACTCGGGGCTGGGAATAAGTAATAGACAGTAGTGCTGGCGGGGAGTTTGGATGGGAAGTCTTGTGATGCACTGGAGATGGGTGCAGGCAGGGGTGGGGAAGGGAGTTGCAGCAGGGTTTTGTGCACAGAGCTGGGGATGAGACTGGAGAACTGGATCTGGAGGAGCAGAGGGAGAGGTGAAGATCTGCAATCAGCCTTACCCTGCTTGCATGGCAAGAGGAGTGTAAGTTATTTTCTATCTATATGGATAGGAGTGTCTAGGTCTTAGAAGGTTGGTTTTTGTTTGTTTGGTTGGTTGTTTGGTTGGTTTTGGTTTTGGGTTTTCTAGACAGGGTTTCTGTGTAGCTTTGGCCTTCCTGGACTTGCTTGTAGACCAGGCTGGCCTAACTCACAGAGATCCACCTGCCTCTGCCTCCGAGTGCTGGGATTAAAGCTGGCCACCACTGCCCAGCTGGTGTTTTGTCAATCAGCTGTGGACTTTATCATCCTGACTAGTCACTTTATCAGTCACTTCAGCAAGCCATTGTCAAATGTCTAGCCATGGACTGTGGAGTTGTTCTGTTCCTCGTCTTAATTCTGTGCATTTCGATTCGGGGGGGGGGGAGACATTGAAGCATGCATGTTAGTTAGGTACATATGTAGTTTTGAGAGTTGAGTTATTCTAGGACTAACTTGAACTCACATTTTTGTTATTTTATTATCTTTGTTAATTTTCCATCTCAGATCTATAATTCATATTAAGAAATCCACAACACCAAATTAAATTGCTTTCTATTATCATGAAAGAGGACAGTGTTATTTAAAAGATGGACTAGAATAAGTAGAAATGAATACCAATAAAACTCAAGGGCAACTACGTAAACATAAAAAGAGGCGGGTGGTCTAGGAGAGATAGCTCAGCTGTTAAAAGCACTTGCTGCTCTTCCAGAGGCGTTCTGGGGTCATTTCCAGCACTTACTTGGTTGGGTTCACAAATGGTGGGTCACAAATTTCTGCTAACTCTAGTTTCCAACAGATCTGATGGCCTCTTAGCCCTCCTCTGGCATGTGTACACATCCACATAAAATAAAAATAAATACCATCTTGTAAAAAATAGTGTTTACAAAAAGATGTTCAGTTAAAATCACAAAGGCCAGAAAGGAGCAGAAGTCGGATATAAGTTAAATGAAATAAGCATAAATAACAAAGACTTGACAATATTCAACAATCATTTTACACACCAATTCCCTAAATATACATTATTTAAAGACAGAGACCTATCAGGACTGGATTAAAAAGAGGATTCCACTATAGAGTGGTCTCAAACAAAAAACAAAACCCAATGTTAGATAGAAGAGACAAAAGAGATTGGCTAGATACCATGTAAGTACCAACATCTGAGCACTGATGGACGTAGCTACCAGTAGCCATCCAGGAAACTGAAATAGGCTGTGTCAAGTTTCACACAAAGAAAGATGTTAAGCCTTAGACAAAACCTCTCAGGATAGGAGGAGCGCTTATTATAACAGTTAGACATGTCAATTTGTCAAAGAAGTTATTTACAGTTCCTAATGTACATACACTGAAACAAAGGAGCAGTAAATATGTGAGGCAAAGTCCTGGATAGGCCTGCAAGAAATGAAGCGGACGAACCCAGTGCTGGAGTACTGTTGGAGACTTCACAGCCATTTGTAGCCAGAACCAACAGGTCCAGCTGAAGAAAGTAAGGACACAGACGGACCTCCACAACCAGATCAAATCAATCACAGACCCAAATGACATCGCTAGAATACTTCAAAGCCAAATGGTGGACTATTGTCAAGCACAATGGAACACTCACCAAGAAAGAACTTTATTTTGTTTGCCATTACATTAAACAAAATGTAAAGAATAAAAATGATTGAAATGTGACCGGGTGGTGGTGCACATGGCCTGTAATCCAGCACTTGCGGAGCAGAGACAGGCGGATCTCCTGTGAGTTCGAAGGCCAGCCTGGTCTACAGAGCAGGCTTCAAAGCGGTTACAGAGAGAAACCCTGTCTCGAAAAACACAAAAAAAAAAAAAAAAAGATAAAATTTTCTCTAAGATCACAGGTATTTTAAAGTCTAACTACAGAGCGAGGGTAGAAAGAAACCGCACACACACTTCACACACTTTGGAGAATTGAATGGCACATTTCTAAAATAGGCACCCAGGTCAATGGAGAGTCTGCAATAAGGGAAGGAAAAAATATCCTTTAACTAACATGAGAATATCGTGAAACACTAAGATTCTTTCCCGCCTAAAATCAGGAAGCTGTGCAATAATGCCCGCTTAGCCGTTCTTGAACAAATGCTACTGGAGCAGCTAAAAGGTAAAGAAATTGAAAGTGTAAATATATAGACAAGTGACTGGAAAAGAAGTTGGGGACGTGGCTCAGTTGCGAACATTGCTGAGCAAACCACGAGGGTGCTGTCTAAATTCAATCCTCCAGGGACCCACTCCTCAAAAGCCAACATGATGCTGAGTGTTGGAGCTCAACACCTTTGAATCCAGCACTCGGGGAGGCAGAGGCAGGTGGAATCTCGTGTGAGGTTGAGGCCATCCTGCGTCTACATAGGTAAACCCTGTCTCAATCAAACTTAAAAAAAAAAAAAATCACCAAGTTGGTACATGGACTACAGTCCAGTTGCCCCAGAGAGGCAGAGCCTGGGGGTTTCTTGGGCTTGCTGCCTGAATTGCGTGAAGCTCTGGTTTTGGTGAGAAAGGCAATCTCAGAAAATAAAGTGGAGAGACTGACCATCTTGTTGCTAAGGGTCCCATAGACTCTCGCTGCCTCCAAGGCTGTCTTTCCAGAAGGTCAGCACCATGGCTGAAGACATCAGGGCTAAAATCAAGAATTTTGAGACTGCCCCCTTTGACAGCGAATCTCAAACCGGAAGGAGATTAGGACGGCTTTGGCAGAATTACTAGACCTCCACCATCTGTGCGAATAGGCGGGCTGCAAAGGGCAGAGGGATGTGGTGATGTCGTGTGGAGTCAGACCTGTACAAGAACAAGCTCCCTATCTCGAGTCTTGGCCTGGGATGACCTCAGAGCAGAAGGCACATTTCCTGAAGATCTGACCTGCCTCCTCCACCTTCTGTCTCTCTCCCTGATAGTAAAGGGTGTGTGATTGGCTACTCTTTGGTTGTCAACTGACTATATTAGGAATGAACTAAAACCAAAAAATGGAGGGCACACTTATAAGTATTTCTGCTTAATTTGAGAAGGTGGGAAAGATTACCTCCAATCCAGATCTTTGAGGTGGGAAGACAACCTTGAGGTCCAGATCTTTTATCCAGATCAAAACTGGGCCATGCCTTTCTGCGTGGAACCTATATATGGACACTGGAAAAAGGAAAGCGTATTGTTTTCTCTGTTGCTCTCACCTTTCTAGCCAAATTCCATTCCTTATAGGCATTAGAGCTTCCTTCTTTCAAGATTCCAGCATAACCTGAAAGACCAGCTGAGACATTCCAGCCTTCAATAACTGAGCGACTTCCTGGATTCTTGGGCTTCCATTCACAGCCAGCGCATCGTGATTAGCCGTAGCCTGTCATTCTAATAAATCTCACATTATATATCCATTTCTATATGTTACTGTTCCCTTAGAGAACCCCTGACTAATACAGATTTTTTGGTAACAGGAGTAGGGTCTAGAGCAACAGAAGTATAAGGGTGAATCTTTTAAAGTATACTGGAATAGGCTTTCCATATTTGCCAAAGCCTGAGTGTACTGAAGCCTCTCCAGTTTCTGAAGCTTTTCCTGGAAGCTCAGAGAGTATTTGAAAGTCCATGTGTGAAGTATTTTACAAATTGTCAGGAGATAAATGCATTCCATTATCCCGGATTCACCTACTGGAGGCAGCAACGGGATTTGTTGACTGCACATAAAACTTTGTCCGTTTGTGGGAAAAATAAGGGAAAACGATGATGCTGGTCAAGTTGCCTCTTAGATCTCGGGATACATTGACCAAAGAACAGAATGAGCTTCTGTGATGAAATAGAACCGCAACTTTCTAGCGCATCACAGACTATGGTGAAGGACAACAGGAACTTTATTGAATAAAATTGACGGCAGTTGTTGGCACATCCTTTGATCCCAGCAGAGGCAGGCGGATCCTGTGAGGTTGCGAGTCAGCCTGGGTCTACTTGGCGAGATCCAGAAAAGGCGAAAAGCTATACAGAGAAACCCTGTCTCGAAAAGACAAAAAAAAAAAAAAAAAAAAAAAAATAAAGGACTGGCTCCAGATGTGCATAAACAAGTCTAAAGGCTTTTCAATGCGTCTCTTAAGAGAATCTTTTTCCCAACAAGCCACGAGAGCTTCAAGTTGTAGAAAACAAATGAAGCCCTCATTTATAGTGTTGGCTTGATTTACAGTGAAAAGTTGGCAAGTCCAACTTTGGAGGGTGTCCAGGTTGGCTAAAGGAAAGGCTTTAATGGTAAAGAATGGGATTCTATAAATGCGGATGGGGAAGGTGTGCGAGGACCCGAATGAAGCTGGAAACTTTGAACCCTCAGTATTCTCAAGGGGTTTATCTTACCTGAGGAAGTAGTCTCTCTACTCTCAGCCCCAACCCTTGAAACATTGCCTTTTCACCTTTTTGACTGAGGAAGTTAAGTCTTCATTGTCTGCTAAAACAGGCAGCGACTTTCTCTGAAGGGAGATGCCAGGCAAGACAGTACTGAGTTCCCCTTGGCCACCAAGAGTTGGCCTCGTAGATCCTAGAAACCAGACTACAGACAAAGCAGGCACCTTGAGGAGAAGTGGAAGTGTAGTCAAGGAGGAGGTGTGCCACACTACTAGGGAGCTTAATGAGTTGGCCAATTCATCAAGCAGAAGCTCTGGGGAATATATGTGGAATAGACTTTAAGGTGTTGGTCATGGTGGAAGGGGAACATAAAACTGGATCAGGCTGAGTTTGTTGATATGGGCCCATTGAGTGGAGTTTCTAGGTTTAATATTGGGAAGCATTGGATAGTTAAAAAAATGTGTCAAAAAGTTTGTTTGAAAGCCAGGCAGTGTGGTGCATGCCTTAACCAGCACTCGGAGGGCAGAGGCAGAGTGGATCTTTTTGTGAGTTTGAGGCCAGCCTGGTCTACCAAGTGGATTCCAGGAAAGGCGCAAAGCTACACAGAGAAATCTGTCTCAAAAAAAAACCAAAAAAAAAAAAAAGTCTCGTTTGAAATAGGTTGGCTGCTACCGTCACAGTCCAGGTCACTTTCAACATGTGTGCTTTATGGCCCTAGCATACACGCTTTCTTTTAAATTTACTTAATGCGTTTTTAACATAGGGGTCTAATTTTGTTCAAAATGACCCAAAATATTCAGAGTTGTTTAGGTTTTGCTTTCCCTGTGTTGCTAGAAGTGATAGATTCAGAATGTGTGGGTCAGAGGACATGAGCTCAATGAGTAAAGGCCCAACCTCCAAGCCTGACCCTTGAGTTTCAGATACTCAGTACCCAGTTCAATGAATAAGGGCCCTACCTTCCCAAGCCTGGCCCCTTGAGTTCAGTCACCCCAGTTACCCAGCTCAAAATGAATAAAGGCCCTACCTCCAAAGCCTTGCCCCTTGAGTTCAGTCCCCGTACCCAGCTCAATGAATAAAGCCCTACTCCAAGCCTTGGCCCCTTGAGTTCAGTACTCAATACCCAGCCTCAGTGAATAAAGCCCTACCTCCAAGGCCTGCCCACTTAGTGCAGGTACTCAGCTACCCAGCTCAATGAATAAGGCCCTACCTCCAAGCTTGGCCCCTGAGTTCAGTCCCATACCCAGCTCAATGAAATAAAGGCCCTTACCTCCAAGCCTGCCCCTTAGTTCAGTCCCCGGTTACCCAGCTCAATGAATAAAGCCCTACCTCCAAGGCCTGGCCCCTTAGTTTCAGTCCCCGGGTACCCCACAAGGTGGGAAGAAGAGAATCAACTTCCACAAGTTGCCTTCTGACCTTTCAAGGCACCCGGATGTGTGCATTGCCCCCCCTACCTCAACCACAATAAAACAATCTAATCTTAAAAGTTTTTAAAAGAAAAAGTGGGTAAATGGAAATGTAAACAGAAGGTAGATAGGGTTTATTTCTTTACTCCTCTGAATTTTTAAGAAATCTATTATTGCTGAAATTTTAGGTGATTTGTTTTGTTTTGTATCTTTCATTAAAATAAACAGAGAAGTAGGCATGGTGTATAACCCATAGCCTAAGCATTTAGAAGCAGAGGCACGGAGAGTATTGTGTTCCAGACCGGCCATTGCTATGGGTAGAACCTCAAGGCTGCGACATTAATGCAAATAGAAACACTTGATGACTGGAGTTGCAGATGGTTTGTGAGTTGCCATGTGGGTGCTGGGACTTGAACCCAGGTCCTCCAGAAGAGCAGCCAGTATTCTTAACAGCTGGGCCTTCTCTCCAACCCTTTACTTACTCTTTTCAGTAAATATGCTATCTATATTAATGTTTTGGCTTTTGTATTTTATAGTTATTCTCCTCATTATTATTTTTCTTCTATTCATTCTGCTCCATTTTGTCCAGCTTTCAAGTCAAAACCTTGATCATTAATACTCTCCCTTCCCTTCTTCCTCTACAGCAAGACCTTGCTATGTAGCCCAGTCTGATTTGAAACCTGAAACTCTTTCTGTCTCCGTCTTCAAGCTAGGATTACAGCTGTGAGCACCACATAGGCTCTTAAGATTTTCCTTTTACTTATGTTTTAACAAAGCCCTGCTTGCTTACCATTGTTATCATTCAGTTGAAGTGTTTTCTAATTTCCACATAGTTTCTTCTCTGACCCATAATAATAAGAGTATTGCATAAATTCTAAATGTGTCTTTCCTTTCTTTTTTTTCTGTTTTTTTCCTTTTTATTGAAAATAGATTTTTCTCCCTCAATAATGTATCCTTGCAACTGGATGGTTCTTTCCTGCCCACAAGTTCCTGAATAGCCCCTCATAGGCTTAATATTATTTATGAAAGCTTGGCTATTAGCTCAGGCTTGTTACTAACTAATTCTTACACTTAAATTAACCCATAATTCTTAACTATGTTTAGCTACGTGGCTTATGGCTTGCTGCCTCATTTTCTACACATCTGCTTGTTTGGTGGCTGGCTCGTGTCTCTCTCTTGCTCCGTCCTTCTTCAACTCCATCCTCAGTCCTCAGTTTGATTGTACTGCCTAAGCTTATCTTGCCTTTCCATTGGCCCCAAACTGCCTTATTATCAACCAATAAAAGCAACGCACATTCACAGTGTACAGAAGGATATCCCACAGCATGTCCTGATTACAGTTTCTCAGCCCTCTGTTCCTCCTTGTTCCTCTCCATATCCCCTCACATCTGGATCAACTTCCTTTCTGACTCTCATTAGAAAAAAAAAAAGGCTTCTAAGTAATAATAATAATAATAAAATACAACAAAATGAAATATAATAAGCTAAAACAAAATTATCTCATCGAAGTTAGACAAGACAAATGAAGAGATGGGAAAAAGAACAAGAATCAGACCCACTCATTCATACACTCAGGAGTCCCATACAAAACACTAAACTGGAGTTGGGGATTTAGCTCAGTGGTAGAGCGCTTGACTAGCAAGCACAAGGCCCTGGTTCAATCCTCAGCTCAAAAAACAAATGAAAAAACATTAAACTGGAAGTCATACTATATACAGAGGACCTGTACAGGCCCTGTTCATGCTGCCTTGGTCTCTGAGTTCACATGAGCTTTGATCATGGTGATTCAGAGAGCCTAAGTTTTCTTTCTCCATCCCCTCTGGCTCTTACATTGTTTCCACCTCATCTTCTGAGGGGTTCATTAAGTCCTGGGGGAGGGATTTGATGGGGTCTCCCATTCAGGATTGAGTGTTCTGAGGTCTCTTACTCTCTGTGTAATGTCTGGCTGTGGGTCTCTGTATTTGTTCCCCAACTGCTACAGGAGGAAGGCTTTTCAGATGATAAAATATGGCTGAGCAAAACACTAATCTATGAGTATAACTGAATGTCATTAAGAGTAATTTTGTTACTTTTTGTTCGTTTGGTTTTTTGTAACAGTAGTATTTGGTTTTATCCTAGGTCCCTGTGCTATCTAGTCCCTGGTTCTTGGTCACCCAAGCAGTGTCAGATATGGGTTCCATCTTATGGTGTGGGCCTTAAGTCAAATCAGATTAATCCAACAAGCTTTATGCCATTGTCCTAGCATATGCTGCAGACAGGACACCGTGGTAAATGAAAGGGTTGTTTCCCTGATTTCTATCTCAGTCCATTTGTCATTTGTACATAGGAGAGCTACTGATTTTTGTGACATAATTTTGTATCCAGCTGTTTGGCTGAAATTGTTTATCAGCTGTAGGAGTTTCCTGATGGAATTTTAAGGGACTCTTATATACATTATTATCATCTACAAATAAGGATACTTTCACTTCTTTCTTTCCAATTTGTATCCATTTGATCTCCTTCACTTGACTTATTGCTGTAGCTAAAACTTCAAGAAATATATTGAATAGGTATGGAGAGAGTAGACAACCTTGTCTTGTTCCTCATTTTAGTGGAATTGTTTTGAGTTTTTGTCCATTTAAGTTGATATTGGCTATGGGCTTGCTGTAAATTACCTGTATTATGTATTATGTTGAGGTATGTCACTTTTTTTTTAAATTCACAAATAGGATTATTATTCAGTTTCTCCTATTTTCCACTATCTTTCAATGAAAATATGCTTACATTTTGAAAACACAATGTTTTACAGATTTAATCTTTCAAATAATCCTATTTGAGCATCAATGAGACAGCTTGGTTGGAAATGTCTGTCTTGGGCAAGGCTGTAAACTCTTCTTGATCACCATATGAAGTTGGGCCAAAGTAGACCCCACAAAGTGGTCTTCTATTCTCAACATTTCTGTCATGGCCTAAAAACCCATATTCATGTTACACACACCACACAATAGAAAAATTTTTAAAGTAAATCTCACTACCATTACATTATCTGGCATTTCTGTAATTCCCTTAGAAGGCAATACTTCAAGATATTATGCCCAAATGGATAATTGGTGAGGACATGAAGATGCCATGGAACTTCAAATAAAATATATACATATATATAGTACATCAAGTTATATTGAAAAATATTTCAGTTGATTACTGAATTAACTTAAATTATTACATCTTCTTCCAGAATGAAAGTATTAATGAAAATATTTCCTTGGATACATACATTGAAGTGCTTAATGTTTTTCATATTCTCTATTAAGTATTTTAACATTAACATAATTAAAGGGTTTTGACAAAATAACAATTGTTGGAAGTACATCATCTACCCTTAGGACTTGTACTAAGGAGATGACACAAGAAGATCATGAATTCATACACATCCATGACTAATTACTGACATTCAAGCCAGGCTGGCTAACAAACAACATTTCAAGGGAACTTGTGAAAAAATATGAAAAATAAAACCAGGAACAAAATCCGGTACCCTTTCACAGACACCCTTACTTGAAAAGCATGATCACATACTGCCTGAGACTTAAATAAAAGTGGACCACTAGATGACAGCCATCCCATTCTATACACTGAAGCAGATAAATACCTCTCAGTAAGTGAAGGCACAAAAGAAGATGAACAAAAGCCACCAAAGGACCACATAAGGACCACAAAATAAACGTCACTAACTGTGTTTGCCACACATATAGTACTCTTCAATATTTATCTCAAATGTTGCAAAATAGAAGCCACAGTGTGGTCTTCACGTCAGTCTTTAGTAAACTTGGTTAATAATTTACTTCAAGGCTACAATGAAAAAGACTTCAAACAAGTTTTTTCCCCTTGAAACTGAAAACAATTGTGATGTCTTAACCAAATTGTTTACATGAATACGGTTTTTCTTTTGTATGAGTTCCTCCCTATTTCCTGATATCAAGATGATAAAATAACCTTTAAAATATTGACCATGATAGAGACATGGCCAAGCCTTTAATACAAGTTCATTCCCTGGACCAAGGTCTGGTTTTTGATGACTTCCATTAATTCCTGCTACAAAAAGCTCCAAGGGTCTAACCTTCTTGATACCAGAATGCGCATACACATGCCCACACAAAGACACACAGACATTGTGTGATTAAAATAAAAAAAAAATCTTTAAACTAATTTTCAATCATGAATGTTTTTACATTGTAATTCCTGTAACTCCGGTGTTAGGAGGGCATCTAAAGGGTTACAGAGTTTTTCTCCATCATGAATTGGTTCATGTAACAGAAAGCAAGCATGTGTACTTGAAGTCAGAGAAATCAAGCATTCTCAGTCTGTGATATCATTTGGAAAGGTGTGGGAAATGCTGCCCTGCTGAGTGAAATATGTCACTGGGGATTGGCCTGAGAACTCGCATCTGCACGGCATTTCCAATTTGCATTTTCTGCCTCATGCTGCTGGGAAAGGATGTGGATCCCTAGCCTTCTGCCTCAGCTGCCATGTCTGACATTTGTATTCAAGCCAGTTTCAGGGGTCGTGCATTGCTCTTTGACATCTTCTAGAAAACTGACAGTGTTCTTCAATACTGTGGTCTTCCCGACTGCATCCATGTTGTGGTTTCCCAGCTTGCCCATGCTCTCTGCTCAGCTCTCTGCAGCAGCACTCACAGCACAGCGCACAAAACCCCAGGCCCCTGCTCCTCTTCAAAGTCAAGCCCGAAGCTGGCTACTGGAAGGACCCTGCACCACTTGTGACTAGTAGGTCGCCTGGAGGGCCTGACTGGCTAGTGAGGCCTCACAAACTCTTCAGCCGATTCTGTTTCCTCACACTGAAAGCTTCTGTGTCCTCACCTCTGAAGGGCTCAGTTGAACTGCTTAAAAGCTGAGGTATGTCACTTGTATCCCTATGTCTCCGGGACTTTTATCATGAGGGGGTGTTGGGTTTTGTCAAAGGCCTTTTCTGCATCTAATGAGATGACCAGGTGGTTTGTGCCTTTCAGTTTGTTTACATGGTGGATTACATTTATTGATTTATGTATGTTGAACTATCCTGGCATCTCTGGGATGAAGCATACTTTATCTTGGTAGATAATGTTTTTGATGTGTTCTTGGATCCAGTTTGTAAGTGTTTATTAAGTATTTTTGCATATCTATTCATAAGGGAAATTAGTCTGTAATTGTCTTTATCTGTTGGGTCTTTACGTGGTTTGGGAATCAAGGTGACTGTGGCCTTGTAAAATGAACGGGGCAATGTTCCTTCTGTTTCTATTTTGTGACATGATTCGAAGAGTATTGGCATTAACTCTTCTTTAAAAGTCTGATGGAATTCTGTACTAAAACTATCTGGCCCTTGGATTTGGGGGAATGGTAGTGGGGTGGGGGAACTTTTTTTTTTTTTTTTTTTTTTTTTTTTTTTGTGGAGCTGAGGATTGAACCCAGGGCCTTACGCTTGCTAGGCAAGCACTCTACCACTGAGCTAAATCCCCAACCCCGGGTGGGAAGCTTTTAATGACTGATTCTATTTCACTAAAATTGCTTATCTGATCTTGATTTAACTATTAAATGGCATGTATTGAGAAAATTATCCATTTCTTTTAGATTTTCCAGTTTGTTGGAATACAGATTTTTAAAGTATGCTGTTATGATTCTTTGGATTTCCTTAATATCTATTGTCATGTCCCCCTTTTCAATTCTAATTTTGTTAATTTGGATATTCTCTCTCAGTCTTCTAGTTAATTTGGATAAAGTTTTGTCTGTTTTATTGATTTTCTCTTTGTTTCATTGATTCTTTGTATTGTATTGCTGTTTCTATTGTATTGATCTCAGCTCTGAATTTAATTATTTCTTTGCCATTTGCTCCTTTTAGGTGTGGTTTCTTCTTTTTACTCTAGAGCTTTCAGGTATACTGTTAAGTTGCTAGTATAAGATCTCTTCAATTCTTTTATGTAGGCACTTAGTAATGTGACTTTGTCTCTTAGAATGGCATCCATTGTGTCCCATTAGTTTGGGTATGTTCCTTCAATTCTAGAAAGTCTTTAATTTCTTTCTTAATTTCTGACTCCACCCATTTTTCACTCAGTAGAGAGCTATACAACTTACATAAGTTCATAAGTTTTCTGTTGTTGTTGATAACCAGTTTTAACCCATGGTGGTCAGGTAGGATGCAGGGTGGTATTTCAATTTTCTTCTACCTGTTGAGACTTGATTAGTGTCTGTGTATGTGGTCAATTTTGGAGAAAGTCTATAAGGGGCTGAGAAGAAGGTATATTCTTTCATGTTCTGGCAAAATGTCCTGTAAAGATTTTATGTTTCGGGGGTTGGGGATTTAGCTCAGTGGTAGAGCGCTCACCTAGCAAGCACAAGGCCCTGGGTTCGATCCCCAGCTCAAAAAAAAAAAAAAAAAAAAAAGATTTTATGTTCATTTAGTTTATAATGCCAGTTAGCTCCAGCATTTCTCTGTTTAGTTTTTGTCTGGATGACCTGTCCATTGGAAAAAGTGGCGTATTGAAATCTCCCACTATCACTGTGTGAAGATCATTATGTGATTTAAGCTGTAGAACTGTTTCTTTTATGAACTTGAATGCCCTTGGGTTTGATGCATAGATGTTAAGAATGACCATGTCTTCTTTAGTTAAGTTTTCCTTTGTTGAGTATGCTTCCCTATCTCTTCTGATTAATTTTGGTTTAAAGTTTATTTTGTCAGATATTAAAATGGCTACATCAGCTTGCTTCTTAGGTCCATTTGTTTGGAAAATCTTTTTCCAATTTGCTACCCTTAGCTAATGTCTATTTTTGATGTTGAGGTATGTTTCTTGGATGCAGCAGCAGGATGAATCCTGTTCTTGCATCCATTCTGTTAGTTTGTGTCTTTCTATTGGGGAATTGAAACCATAGATGTTGGGAGATATCAGTGAGCAGTGACTGTCAATTCTTGTTTCTTTGTTGCTGCCGTGTACTCCCCCCTTTTTTATTTTGCTGGTCTGGGGTTATTTACTCCTTGTGTTTTCTTGGGTGTGGCTAACCTCTTTAGGTTGGAGTTTTCCTTCTAGAACCTTCTGTAGGACTGGATTTGTAGATAGATAGTGCTTAAATTTGGTTTTATCATAGGATATCTTATTTTCTCCATCTATGATGATTGAAAAATTTGCTGGGTACAATAGTCTGGACTGGCATCTGTGGTCTCTTAGAGTCTGCAGCACATTTGTCCATGTCCTGCTGGCTTTTAGAGTCTCCGCTGAGAAGTCAGGTGTAATTTTAACAGTTCTGCCTTCATATGCTACTTGGTCTATTTCCCTTGTAGCTTTTAATATTCTTTGTTCAGTACATTTACTGTTTTGATTATTAGATGCTGAGGTTACTTTCTTTTCTGGTCCAGTCTACTTGGTGTTCTTCTGTATATTTCTTATACCTTGATAGATATCTCCTTTAGGTTAGGAAATTTTCCTTTATGATTTTGTTGAAAATATTTTCTGCACCTTTGACCTGGTATTCTTTTCTTTCCTATATTTCTATTATTCTTAGATTTGGTCTTTTCATAGTGACCATATTTAGTGGATATTTTGTTCCAGGAGTTTTTGTTTTTGTCTTTTTTTTTTTTTTTTACATTTAGCATTTTCTTTGACCAATATATCCATTTCTATTGTGTCTTCAATACCTGAGATTCTCTCATCCATCTCTTGTATTCTGTTGGTGGGGCTTGCCTCTATAGTTCCTGTTCCAGTTCCTAAATTTTTCATTTCCAGAGTTTCCTCAGTTTGGATTTTCTTTATTGAGTCTATTTCCAGTTTTAGGTCTTGAACTGTTTTATTCATTTCCTTCTACTGTCTGTTTGTCTTTCCATAGATTTCTTTAAGGGGTTTATTCATTCTGTCTTTAAGAACCTCTATCATATTCATAAAGACTATTTTAAGGTCTTTTTCTTGTGCTTCAGCAATGTTGGAATACTTGCGGCCTGTTATAGTAGTTTCTGGGCTCTAGTAGAGACATATTGTACTGGCTGTTATTGATTGTGTTTTTATGCTGATGTCTAGACATCTGGAATTGGGAAGATTGTAATTCTAGGTGCAGGTATCTGGTCTTGTCTTGGTTGGGTGGGTATTTTGGGGGGGGGTTCTGTTTCCTCTATGGTTTTTAGGGGAGTATGATGGCTGTGTTCCCTGTTAGGAAATTCTTCAGGCATCCTGATAGGTGTGGCTACTAAAGGATCCAGGTAAAAATGTTTCTGGGTATTGGGAGCTGACACATAGTATTGGGGATGGGAGGGGTGGGGAAGGAGGAGAGCAGGAAGTTCCACCAGGATCTGCTTAGGTTCCCTGGAAATTAGGGTAGAGATCGAGAAGAGGCTACAGCAGAGTGTCTGTTATAGAGCTGGGAATGAGATTTGGGGATTGGATTTGGAGGACTGGAGGGAGAGGCAAAGATGTGTAGTTAGCCTACCTGCTTCCCTAGCCAGAGTGGTCTGTGGGTTCCCAGGGAGTGCCTGCTTAGAACTGGGGGCTGGAATAAAGTAATAGACGTGTGGGGCGGGGGGAGTTTGGATGGGGAAGGTCTTGTGATGCACTGGAGATGGGTGCAGCAGGGGTGGGGGAAGGGAGGTTGCAGCAGGTGTTTTGCTGCAGAGCTGGGGATGAGACTGGAGAACTGGATCTGGAGGAGCAGAGGGAGAGGTGAAGATCTGCAATCAGCCTACCTGCTTGCATGGCAAGAGAGTGTAAGTATTTTCTATCTATATGGATAGGGTGTTCTAGGTCTAGAGGTTGGTTTTTTGTTTGTTTGTTTGGTTGGTTTGGTTTGGTTTTGGTTTTGGTTTTTCTGAGACAGGGTCTCTCTGTGTAGTTTTGGTGCCTATCCTGGATCTCTCTCTGTAGACCAGGCTGGCCTCAAACTCACAGAGATCCACCTGCCTCGGCCTCCTGAGTGCTGGGATTAAAGTCATGTGCCACCACTGCCCAGCCTGGTTGTTTTTCAGATCAGCTGTGACTTTATCATCCTGACTAGTCACTTTATCAGTCACTCAGCAAGCCATGTCAAATGTCTAGCCATGACTGTGGAGTTGTCTGTTCCTCTCTAGTTCTGTGCATTTCTGATTCGAGACATTGAAGCATGCATGTTATTAGGTACATATGTAGTTTTGAGAGTTGAGTTATTCTAATGGACTAACTGAACTCACATTTTGTTATTTTATTTATCTTTGTTAATTTTCCATCTTAGATCTATATTCACATTAAGAAATCCACACACCAAATTAAATTGCTTCTATTATCATGAAGAGACAGTGTTATTTAAAAGATGACTAGAATAAGTAGAAATGAATACCATTAAACTCAAGGGCAACTACTTAAACAATAAAAAAGGGGGGTGGTCTAGAGAGATAGCTCAGCTGTTAAAAGCACTTGCTGCTCTTCCAGAGCGTCTGGGGTCAGTTTCCAGCACTTACTTGGTGGGTCACAAATGGTGGGTCACAAATGTCTGTAACTCTAGTTCCAACAGATCTGATGCCCTCTAGCCTCCTCTGGCATGTGGTACACATCCACATAAATAAAAATAAATACATCTTTAAAAAATAGTTTTACATAAGATGTTCAGTTAAAACCACAAAGGCCAGAAAAGGAGCAGAAGTCGGAATAAGTTAAATGAAATAAGCATAATATAACAAAGACTTGACAGTATCAACAATCATTTTACACACCAATTCCCTAAATATACATTATAAAGGACAGAGACTATCAGACTGGATTAAAAAGAGGATTCCACTATAGAGTGTCTCAAACAAACAAACAAAACCAATTTAGATAGAGACTAAAAGAGATTGGCTAGATACCATGTAAGTACCAACACTGAGCACTGATGTGACGTAGCTACAGTAGCCATTCCAGGAAACTGAAATAGCTGTGTCAAGTTTCACACAAAGAAGATGTTAGTTTAGACAAAACTATTCAGGATAGAGAGGAGCGTTATATAACAGCAGACATGTCAATTTTTCAAAGAAGATATTACAGTTCCTAATGTACATACACTGAACAAAGGAGCAGTAAAATATGTGAGGCAAAATCTGATAGGTCTGCAAAGAAGAGCAGATGAACCCAGTGCTAGAGTATTGTTGGAGACTTCAACAGCCACGTAGCCAGAATGAACAGGTCCAGCTGGAAGAAAGTAAGGACACAGACGACCTCCACAATCAGATCAAATCATCTAACTAGACCCAAATGACATCTCTAGAATACTTCAAAGCCAAATGTGGACTATTGTCAAGCACACATGGAACACTCACCAAGAAAGACTACTTTTTGTGCCATAACATGTACATTAACAAAATGTAAAGAATAAAAATGATAAAATGTGAGCCGGGTGGTGGTGGCACATGCCTGTAATCCCAGCACTTGGGAGGCAGAGACAGGCGGATCTCTGTGAGTTCGAGGCCAGCCTGGTCTACAGAGCAGGCTTCAAAGGTACAGAGAGAAACCCTGTCTCGAAAAACCAAAAAAAAAAAAAAAAAAAAAAAAATAAATATAAAATGTGTACTCTAAGATCACAGTGTATTTAAAGTCTAACTACAGAAGCGAGGTAGAAAGAAACCGCACACACACTTCACACACTTGGAGATTGAATGGCACATTTCTAAATAGCACCCAGGTCAATGGAGAGTCTGCAATAATGGGAAGGAAAAATATCCTTAACTAACATGAGAATATGGTGAAACACTAGATTCTTTCCCGCTAAAATCAGGAGCTGTGCAATAATGCCCGCTTAGACCGTTCTTGACAATGCTACTGGAGCAGCTCAAAAGGTAAAGAAATGAAAGTGTATAATATATAGACAAGTGACTGGAAAAGAAGGTTGGGGACGTGGCTCAGTTGGCGAAGCATTTGCTGAGCAACCACGAGGGTCTGTCTAAATTCAATCCTCCAGGACCCACTCTCAAAAGCCAGACATGAGCTGAGTGTTGGAGCTCACACCTTTAATCCCAGCACTCGGGAGGCAGAGGCAGGTGGATCTCTGTGAGTTTGAGGCCATCCTGGTCTACATAGGTAAACCCTGTCTCAAATCAAACTTAAAAAAAAAAAAAAATCACCAGAGTTGGTACATGACTACAGTCCAGTGCCAGAGAGGCAGAGCCTGGGGGTTTCTTGGGGCTTGCTGCTGAATTGGTGAGCTCTGGTTTTGGTGAGAAAGGCATCTCAGAAAATAAAGTGGAGAGACTGACATCTTTGCTAAGGGTCCCATTAGACTCTCGCTGCTCCAAGGCTGTCTTCAGAAGTCAGCACCATGGCTGAAGACATCAGGGCTAAAATCAAGAATTTTGAGACTGCCCCCTTTGACAGCCGAATCTCAAACCGGAAGGAGATTAGGACGGCTGGCAGAATTACCTAGACCTCCACCTCTGTGCGAAGGCGTGGCTGCAAAGGGCAGAGGGGAGTGGGTGATGTCTGTGTGAGTCAGACCTGTACAAGAACAAGCTCCCTATCTCGAGTCTTGGCCTGGGATGACCTCAGAGCAGAAGGCACATTTCCTGAAGATCTGACCTGCCTCTCTTCCACCTTCTGTCTCTCTCCCCTGATAGTAAAGGGGGGACACTGGTGTGATGGCTACTCTTGGTTGTCAACTTGACTATATTTGGAATTAACTAAAACCCAAAAATGGAGGGCACACTTATAAGGTATTTCTGCTTAATTTGAAGTGGGAAGATGTACCTCCAATCCAGATCTTTGAGGTAGGAAGACAACCTTGAGTCCAGATCTTTTATCCAGATCAAAACTGGGCCATGCCTTCTGCTGGGAACCTATATATGGACATGGAAAAAGGAAGCGTATGTTCTTTCTCTGTTTGCTCTCACCTTTCTAGCAAATCCATTCCTTCACTGGCATTAGAGCTTCCTTCTTCAGGATTCCAGCATAACCTGAAGACCAGCTGAGACATCCAGCCTCATGAACTGAGCGACTCCCGGATTCTTGGGCTTTCCATTCATAGCCAGACATGGTTGGATTAGCTGAGCCGTAACCTGTGTCATTCTAATAAATCTCACATATATATCCATTCTGTATGTTCTGTTCCCTTAGAGAACCCTGACTAATACAGATTTTTGGTAACAGGAGTAGTTCTAGAGCAACAGAAGTATAAGGGTGAATCTTTTAAGTATCTGGAATAGGCTTTCCAATTTGCCAAAGCCTGCAGTTACTGAAGCCTCTCCAGTTTCTGAAGCCTTTCCTGGAAGCTCAGAGAGTATTGAAAGTCCATGTGTGAAGTATTTTACAAATGTCAGGAGATAAATGCATTCCATTATCCCGATTCACCTACTGTAGGCAGCAACGGATTTGTTGACTGTACATAAAACTTTTGTCTGTTTGTGGAAAAATAAGGAAAACGATGATGCTGGTCAGTTGCTCTTAGAATCTCTGGATACATTGACAAAGAACAGGAATGAGCTCTGTGATGAAATGAACCAACTTCTAGCATCACAGACTATGGTGAAGGACAACAGTGAACTTAGTGATAAAATTGACGGGCAGTGGTGGCACATGCCTTTGATCCCAGCAGAGGCAGGCGGATCTCTGTGAGTTCGAGGCCAGCCTGGTCTACTGAGCGAGATCCAGAAAAGGCGAAAAGCTATACAGAGAAACCCTGTCTCGAAAAAACAACAACAAAAAAAGACTGGCTCCAGATGTGCATAAACAGTCTAAAGGCTTTTCAATGCGTCCTTGAAGAGAATCTTTTTTCCCAACAGCCACAGAGCTCAAGTTGTAGAAAATCAAACTGAAGCCCTCATTATAGTGTTGGCTGATTTACAGTGAAAATTCAAGTCCCAACTTTGGAGGGTGTCAGTGGCTAAAGGAAAGGCTTTAATTGGTAAAGAATGGGATTCTATAATGGGATGGGGAGGTGTGGGAGGACCCTAATGAAGCTGAGAACTTTGAACCCTCAGATTCTCAAGGGTTTATCTTACCTGAGGAAGTAGTCTCTCTACTCTCAGCCCCAACCCTTGAAACATTGCCTTTTTCACTTTTGACTGAGGAAGTTAAGTCTTCATTGTCTGCTAAAACAGCAGCGACTTTCTCTGAAGGAGATGCCAGGCAAGACAGTACTGATGTCCCCCTGGGCCCACCAAGAGTTGCCTCTAGACCTAGAACCAGACTACAGACAAAGCAGGCACCTTGAGGAGAAGTGGAAGTGTAGTCAATGAGGAGGTGTGCCACACTACTAGGGAGCTTAATGAGTTTGCCAATTCATTCAAGCAGAAGTCTGGGGAATATATGTGGGAATGGACTTTAAGGGTGTGGGATCATGGTGGAAGGAACATAAAACTGGATCAGGCTGAGTTTGTTGATATGGGCCCTCTGAGTGGAGGTTCTAGGTTTAATATAGAAGCTTGGATAGTTTAAAAGTGTGTCAAAAGTTTGTTTGAAGCCAGGCAGTGGTGGTGCACGCCTTTAATCCCAGCACTCAGGAGGCAGAGGCAGGTGGATCTTTGTGAGTTTGAGGCCAGCCTGGTCTACCAAGTGAGATCCAGGAAAGGTGCAAAGCTACACAGAGAAATCTTTTCTCAAAAAAAAAAAAAAAAAAAAAAAAAGTTTGTTTGAATAGTTGGCTGTCCCGCCGCAGTCCAGTCACTTCAACATGTGTGCTTATGGCCCTGGCATACACGTTCTTTAAATTCACTTAATGCTTTTTAACATATTCTAATTTTGTTCAAAATGACCAAATATCAGAGGTTGTTTAGTTTTGCTTTCCCTGTGTTACTAGAAGTGATAGATTCAGAACGTGTGGGTCAGAGACATAGCTCAATGAGTAAAGGCCCTACCTCCAAGCCTGGCCCCTTGAGTTCAGTACTCAGTACCCAGTTCAATGAATAAAGGCCCTACCTCCAAGCCTGGCCCCTTGAGTTCAGTCCCCAGTACCCAGCTCAATGAATAAAGGCCCTACCTCCAAGCCTGGCCCCTTGAGTTCAGTCCCCGGTACCCAGCTCAATGAGTAAAGGCCCTACCTCCAAGCCTGGCCCCTTGAGTTCAGTACTCAATACCCAGCTCAGTGAATAAAGGCCCTACCTCCAAGCCTGGCCCCTTAGTTCAGTACTCAGTACCCAGCTCAATGAGTAAAGGCCCTACCTCCAAGCCTGGCCCCTTGAGTTCAGTCCCCAGTACCCAGCTCAATGAATAAAGGCCCTACCTCCAAGCCTGGCCCCTTAGTTCAGTCCCCGGTACCCAGCTCAATGAGTAAAGGCCCTACCTCCAAGCCTGGCCCCTTAGTTCAGTCCCTGGTACCCACATGGTGGAAGAAGAGAAACAACTTCCACAAGTTGCCTTCTGACCTCTTCAAGTGCACCTTGATGTGTGCATGCCCCCCCTACCTCAACACAATAAAACAATCTAATCTAAAAGTTTTTTTAAAGAAAAGTGGTAATGAAATGTAGAACAGAAGGTAGATAGGTTTATTTCTTACTCCTCTGAATTTTTAGAAATTATTATTGCTAAATTTTAGGTGATTTTTGTTTTGTTTTGTATCTTTCATTAAAATACAACAGAGAAGCTAGGCATGGTGGTATATACCCATAGCCTAAGCATTTAGAAGGCAGAGGCAGGAGAGTATTGTGTTCCAGACCGGCCACTGCTATGTAGAACTCAAGGGCTGGACATTAATGCAAATAGAACACTTGCTTAACATGCCCAAGCCCCCAGGTTCATTTCTTAGCTTGGAAAAAGAAAAAAAACAAGATTATATAAAACAGTATTTTTCTATAAGATTTTTATTATAATCTTTTATGTTTTCTTTAAAAAATCTAACATTATTGTTTTTTAGGTCACTGTTATTTTTGAACTGTAATGCTTGGTCATTTTTATCATTATATGTAGTAAGTAAATCACTCAGCCAATGACATTGGGCTACCTGCCTGATAGAGGTGGTGCTTCTTGCCTGTGTATGTGACCTCTTGCCTGGATATGTGACCTCTTAAAAAGAAAGAGGGAAGGGGTCACACTCTCTTCTTGGCATGATGGGATACCAGACAGTCAGGTGCATTCACTCTCATACAGAATAGAGGACAACGTCATACGTTTACTTGGTTTCTGTACTTGTGAGTGTACTTCCCTATTTAATATCTTAATAAATACCCGATACCCCCTAAGCAGATTCTTGTGGATTTCTTGCATTAATTATGCTCTTAGCATATTTTAAGATAATTTGCCTGGGATTTTTTCCTTTTCATATTAAGAAATGCTAGTTTTTAAATTAATTGTTTTCATTTTGATTTTTTTCTGTAAGCATTGGAATGAGAACAGCGGCAGAAGGGCTAAGGATAGAAGTCACCCTTAATTTATCCAGTAACCTTACAGGAACTGACAAATGACAGATATCCCCAAGGCTGTATAAGAGCTGAATGGGTTCCTGTACAAATGTTAGATTTTAGGAGATTCAAGGAAGCAATAGTCTCATACGGCATGCATTCACCCTTTGTGAAGCAGATGTTGAACTCATGGAAACTTGTAATAGAATTATCCCTTAAGACTGGAGGGACTTGGTTATGGCAGTCTTGGATACTGGTCCTCAATTACAAGGAGGACCTGGTGGAAGGATGAGGCTCAGACCATTGAATAATAACGTAAGGTTAGAGGTATGGAAATCTCCCAATACTAACTTCTTGGAGGAGGAGATTATGCTAATGTAGAAAGGCAATCACTATATAATGACCACACCCTGACTTTACGCCATGCAGCAGCCTTGAATGCTTGGGACAGAATTAAAGAAGTAGGAAAAAAAAAAACAAACTGAGTCATTTACTAAAGTTATACAGGGCCCAAAAGAAACCTTCACTGAGGTCTTACAAAAAATTGATTTAACCAGTAAATATAATGCTACCAAATTCTGAAGCTAGACAAATAATAATTGACTCTCTGGCTTTTGAAAATGCTAATGGACAATGCAAAAGGGTATGGTAATATTTTATTTGTGATGAAATGTGATTTTATTTGTATGTTAATAAATAAAGTTGCCTGGGGATCAGAGCTAAAAGCAAGCCATTTTGCAGAAGTCTGGCAGTGGTGGCACTTGACCTTAATCTGATCACATGGTAGGCAGAGTCTCTGTGTGTTCAAGGACACAGCCAAGCAGTGACTCCCCACCCCCAGTATGAACCATAGAGATCTGGAGGTCTATATAGACAGGCAGTGATAAGGAAATTATGTGGTTGGGTTTAGAGCCAATGAGAAGGTAGAACAGAAAGGCAATAAGAAGACGGGTCACACAGGAGAAGGTCTCTCTCAGGGGAAGGATGGCAGCAACTGGCAAGCTAAAGGTTATTTGCTAGTGCTCTGACTGACCTCTTGGGCTTTTAATTCTGTATTTGGCTCTGTGTTTCTTATTTAATAAGACCCTTAGAATTATATCTACAAAAGGGTAATTTGGCCATTAAAGGCAAGATCAGCACCCTTAGAGGCATGGATCTGAGATACAGTCAATATTGAATTTCGTAACTATGATGATACTTGGATAGGAGAGGTGGTTTCCAGAGGTTTGAAGGAAAAATTGAAATATCAGGGGTTTCAATTGCAGTAAAAAGATCACCTAAAATGGATTGTATAAAGGGCATTCCTGGAATTATTCTTAGAATAATTCCAACAGAATGTCCCTGTCTTGTATTTTATTCAGAAAGTGTGGCAAAGACAGGCATTGGACTAATGAATGTAGATTAATAGGGGACAGACAAGGTAACCTTTTGCCATTGGAAAACACCTTGGGGGGCCTCTCTCAGACCCCCATGTCAAATTTGGTTCAGTCATTTCCTGTCATCTTAAAGGAAACTCCTTCCCAGAGCAATTAGAGAACCTAATGCCTATTGTAAGAAACCATACTGTTCTGAATGATAGAATAGCTATAGAAGAAAGAACAAAGAATTTAGGAGAAACCATAAAGTGAATATTCTGACAAATTTCTATAAATGAACAAAGACCAAAATTTAAAATATAAATACATGAAATAATCATTGAAGGTCTTGTAAGCACAGGTGTGAATGTAACAATCATTGCACCAGAATTTTGGTGTTCAAATTGACCTCTTCAGGAGGTAAATGTTTAGCTATTATGTATTGGAACGTTATCTCAGGTAAAACAGAGCATGAGATGGGTCAAATGTATAGGGCTAGAAAGACAGAGTGGAAAATTAAAGCCACATGTGGTTAACATCGCAATGAATTTATAGGGATGTGATTTGTTACAGCAATGAAATACCCAGGTTAACATTCCTCCAATCTCAGAAACAAACCATAAATTAACATATGTTTCTGGAAAAAAATATATTAGAAGGCATTATAAAAAACAAAACAAAACAAAAACAAACAAACAAACAAACAAAACAAAACAAAACAGTCAGCAACCATTCAGGTTGTACAAGAGCAGGGCACAACAGCTACTGATCTTTCAAAGGCACCAACAGCCCTACCTTTAAAATGGTAAACAAACAAACCTATATGGGTTGAGCAATGGCCTTTAACATAGGACTTAGAACAGCTGGTGTAGGAGCAGCTAAATGCTCAGCATATTGAAGAATCAATCAGCCCTTGAAATTCTCCTGCACTTGTTATTAAAAAGAAATCTGGAAAATGGAGAATGGTAACATATTGAAGAGCTATTAATAAGGTGATTCAGCCAATGGGCTCTTTACAGTCTCAAATTCCTTTGCCTTCTCTGTAACCCAAAGGATGGCCTCTTACAGTTATTGATTTAAAAGACTGTTTCTTCATTATACCTTTATAAGAAAAATACAGAGGAAAAAATGCCTTCATGGTGCCTCTGAAGAGATATCAATGGAAGGTTCTCCCATAGGGAATGTTAAATAACCCCACCCTGTGCCAATATTTTATACCACAGCTGTTGAAATGATACGTAAGCAATTTCTTCAATCTACTGTTTACTGTTACATGGATGACATCTTACTAGCTGGTTCAATTATAGATACTGTAGAAAGAATGTTTGAAGAAGTAAAGAAAATTTTGCCTTGTTGGGTATTACAAATTACTCCTCAAAAAATACAAAGCAGATATTCTATTAATTATTTAGGATATAAAATAGATCTACAAAAAAATTAGACCCCAAAAGGTGCAAATTAGGAGTGATCAGTTGTGGACTCTTAATCACTTTCAAAGATTGCTAGGAGACATTTCCTATCTATGGCCCACTATTGGGGTAAAAAATGATAACTGAGTAATTTGTTTAAAACCTTAAATCATAACAAGGACTTAAATAGTCCAAGAGAACTATCAGCTGAAGCTAAGAGAGGTGGAAAAGAAATTACAGGATGCACACATGGATCATGTGGATTCAGAGCTTGATTACAGTCTGGTTATTTTACATTATCTACACATTATCCTATAGGAATATTAATGCAGAGGGAAATATTATCTCAGAATGGATCTTTTTACCACATAAACAGAGTAAAAAATTAAAAAGTTACAAGGAAAAGGTCTCTGAGTTGATTCTAAAGGAAAATTGAGACTTTGTCAATTAGCAGGAATAGACCCAGCAGAAATTGTAGTACCTTTTACTAATGATGAAATTGACAAATTATGGACAGAAAGTGAACCTTGGCAAAGAGCTTGCAGTAATTTTTTGGGAGAGATTAACAACAAATATCCCCAAAGCAAGAGAATTCAATTTATAAGGAGAACTGATTGAATTCTTCCTCATACTGTATGAGGAACACCAATATCTGGAACTCCTACATTATATACTGATGCAAACAAATCAGGAAAGGCAGGTTATAAATCAGAAAATTTAAGTAAAATGGCTCAAAGCCCTTATAAGTCTGATGGTATCAATGGATTTACAGAACCTCTTAACATAATTACTGGCTCTAAGTATGCTGAAAGAGTTATTTTACACATTGAAACTGCTGAATTTATTCCTGATGAGTCATAATTAACTTTGTTACTTATTCAGTTACAAGAAATAATCAGGAATAGGAATCACCCCTTTATATATTGTACACATCTGATCCCATATTGGTCTGTCAGACACTCTAGCAGAAGGCAATGATAAAATTGATCAACTATTGATAGGAAATATGCTGGAGGCCTCAGAGTTTCACAAAAAAACACCATGTCAATTACAAGGGTTTGAAAAAGGATTGTTCCATCACTTGGCAATAAGCCAAGGAAATTATAAGGAAATATCTTACTTGTTCTTTATACATCCAACCTCCACTACCTGCAGGAAGCAATTCAGATACTCAAAGGGATGAAATCTGGCAGATGGATGTGTTTCATTTGGTAGAATTGGGAAAATTAAAATACATCATACCACTAGATACCTATTCAGTATTTCAATGGGCAACTGCTTTGAGTTCTGAAAAAGCTGATTCTGTAATCACACATTTGCTAGAAGTTATGGCTATCATGGGAATACCTGTACAAATTAAAACTGACAATGCTCCAGCATATGTCTCTACTAAAATGAAACAGTTTTTTGCTTATTACAATATGAAGCATATTACAGGTATGCCACACAAACCTACAGCATAAGCAGTCATAGATCAAATTGAACTCTAAAGGATATGCTTAATAAACAGAATGGGGTAATAAAGATCCCTGTAGATAGATTGCATAATGCTTTATTAACTTTGAATTTTCTCAATGCTAATGAGAAAGGAATGACAGCTGCAGACAGACATTGGATAATAGGAAAAAAACTACTGAATTAAATCAGTCTGTATACTTTAAAGATGTGCTGACCTCAGAATGGAAACCAGGATATGTGTTATGTTGGGGAAGAGGTTCTGCCTTTGTTTCCACAGGAGAAGAAAAGTCACTAAAATTGATAAATATTCTATTTGAACAAGAGAGACCTCTTAATTAGAAGAGAGGATAGTTCATTAAACATGGCCATTCAATCCAAACTAACTTTAAGACTAACAAATGCTTTTCATTTGATCAGATGTAACTTGCCAAAAGTTATATCTTTGCAAACCTCCCCAAAATTAGGGTTGGGGAGGGTTTTGTTTTTGTATTTTCAGGAGAATGAAGGCATCCAGCTAAGGAATCTAAAGACCTCTGGACAAATGAGACATGTGAAGAAAAAGGACAAATCATCCAGAAAAAAAAATGGCCCAAGAAAAAGAGTAAATTGGCCTATTGGCATATCACATCTCCAACAGGATAAAATTTCATAGATCTTCCTAAATGTTCATTTCTGTTGTTCTCTACAGACATAAAAGGCCAATGGTCTTTTTTTAGTCCCAGTTCAGTTAAAAATTAAAGCTGACTGTGGAGTTGGAGTGTGGGTCTCTCCTTCTCTAAACCCAACCATGCTTGTTAAAAAGGAAAATCCAAAATTTCTGTCTTCTGTCAGAAGAGCCACTTGATAAGGAACAGAAGAAAAACCAAATTTAGGGACTATTCTAGTGCTACTAATCTCCTGATTCTTTGGTTTTATTTTTGAGTCTTCAACACTCTTCTTAAGGTATAAATATATTATCCCCACATATATATATATTTGTCATGATATTAATGGTCATATAGAGTACTAACTAATTGTAGAAAAAGGCTTCCTCTAGCTTCCTGTGTATGATTTCAGGTTTAAGTCTCTATTAAGTAACTAGGAATTAAGCTTTTGTACTCTAGGTGTACATAACAAATATTGATCATTTAACCTCTTTTATATCTGTTGCATATGACATTTAAAATGTTTAAGTTTTCTGCAATGAACCATGACCATGCCTAACAGTGACCTTTGAAGTCTCCAAAAGATTGATGGGGCTCCACAACAATTATTCCACATGGACTATGATAATGCCACTAAGCTGACAAATATCACCCAAAGATTGGCTTTGGACTACAAACTGCTCAGGAAATTTCAAGGTGGCCAACTAATATGACCCAGCCTTACAGACTACTTGCACAAGCACTTGAGACAAGCAAGCCCTGCACTTTTCCATTATGTAGAGACTGGACAACAAATGATACAACTACCTCTCCCAGGACTTGATAATTAATCAAAATTTTCTCTTTTCAGGATCCCCTAAAGATACCTTCACCCCCAGACAGCAGTAAATTTAAGTACATGATACCCACATTCTCAAGAGGTGGTGTGGGTGGTTTTTGATCATTCAGTGGGTTATAGATATTAGTCATTATTTAGGATGGTTGGTTACAAGTTGTTTTTGATAATGGTTAAAAAAAAGCTGAACAAAGGAGATTAGATTCAGGGTTCTTGTTTTGAAAAAAAGAAAAAAGAAAAGGGGGATATAGCTACGATAGGATAAAAGGGTAGATTATTGAATCTACTTTTAAAAAGCAACTACTTGTTTTAAATATTTTACATTGATATGGATCTTTGTATATTGATACAAAGTTGAGATTATTTTTGTTAGAACATACTGTACATACATTTTTAATCTTGTTCAAGGTATTGTACCTATATATTTCATTTAACAATGTAATGCAAATTGCTAGTCCTTGAAAGTTATTATTACAAACTATTTAGGATAATAAAGAAATGCAGGTTAGTAGTTAGTTACCTATTGCAATTAAACTTGAAGTCATTCTAGGTATGTTTTCAATGTCAAACAGATATATTTTAGGTAGACAGGTGGTCTTCAAACACTTCAGAGATCTACAGAATGTGGCATTTAAGATTTTTTTAATAACATAGGTTTTATATGTCATATTATATATATGTATATATATAATGTTTTATATATATACATACAATGAGACAGGTCTGCTCCTGGTAGCACCAATCTGCTTCAGAGAAGATGATGGACATCGAAGAAACTCCATATAGAGTTGACTTTCTTTGTGGTGAAAGTTAGCCACTGGGCAAGAAAGTACCTTGACTGCTGACAGTGTGCTGTCCAAATGGACAAGCAGGACACAAAAGAAAGCACTGCCTGCCAAACTTTGCAAAGACATTGTGGGACAGTCCTTCAGAAAATCTTGCTTCACAGATAAGTCTGTCAGATGTTCTAGGCCTGTAGCCCTAAGACAGATGCCCCAACATTGCAAAGGAACCTTGGGTGACTGTACAGGCAGTTAGCTGTTGCTGCCATTTCTCACGTTTTTTTGGAAGTTGCTAGCTTGCACTTTTGCTTACTCAGGTAATATTTCCTTCTCAGGTCTTTGATGTAGTTGAAGAGTTTATAGTTACAGTTTTTCTTGTTGTCAGATTCAGAAAAAAACTTCACTAAAGAAATGTAAAGTGTATAGGGTTGAGAGACATAAAAAGATAGTTTTGGTAATGCAAGTTAGAATAGAAAGTGAATCAGGAACAATCCTTTGGACTCACCAAGATAGGATAGATAATGGAGTATTTTCTCTGAATTTGTCAAATATTAATGGACTGGACATTGTTAATGTAAATATTGCTTGCATATATTGTATATGGTTATTTTACTTACTGTATATAGTTTTTCTTACATTAGTTATAACCTTTTTAAATTTTAGACAAAAAGGGGGGAATGTGGTGGTAATTTGTTTGTGCTCTAATAAATAAAACCTGCCTAAAGATTAGAGGCAAAGCCAGCCATAAAGGCCAGGCAGTGGTGGCACACAACTTTGATTCTCATGCCTTTAATCCCAGCACTAGGGAGGTGGAGACAGAAAGTGATATGGCTGGGTGGAGAGAGGAATATAAGGCAGGAGAAGACAGGAACTCAACCCCTTTCAGACTGAGGAGTTGGTGAGGTAAGAGGTGGCTGTGGCTTGTTCTTTTGTCTCTCTGGTCTTTCAGCATTTACCCTGATATCTGGCTCCAGGTTTTAATTATTAAGACCAATTAGTATTTGCACTACACAAGGGTCTCTACCTCAGTGAAATTCTTAGGAGTCCAGTGGTTTGGGGCATTCAGAGAAATTCCTTCTAAGGTGAAGGATAAATTATTGCACCTAATCCCTCCCACCACCAAGAGAGAAGCACAATGTTTAGTGGGCCTATTTGGATTCTGGAAACAGCACATTCCTCACTTGGGTGTGTTACTCTGGCCCATAAACCAAGTGACTTGGAAAGCTGCTAGCCTTGTGTGGGGCTGGAACAGGAAGGACATAGCTCTTCAGCAGGTCCAGGCTGCTGTGTGGGCTACTCTACCACTTGGACCATATGATCCAGCAGATCTGATGATACTTGAGGTGTCAGTGGCAGAGAGAGATGCTACTTGGTGCCTTTGGCAGTCTCTATAGGTAAATCACAGAATTGACCTTGGGGATTTTGGAGCAAGGCTCTACCATTATCTGCAGACAACTATTCTCCCTTTAAAAGACAGCTCTTGGCCTACTATTGGGCCTTATAGAAACTGAATGTTTGACCATAGGTCACCAAATTACCATGAGCTGCCCATCATGAGCTGGGTGTTATCTGACCCACCAAGTCATAAGCTAGGACATGCACAGCAGCAATCTATTATCAAATGGAAGTGGTATATATGTGATCGGGCCTAGGCAGGTCCTGAAGGCACAAACAAATTACATGGAGAAGTTGCCCAAATGCCTATGGTTTCTACATTACAATACTGTCTGCTGCCAAGCATGCACCTATAGCCTCATGGGGTGTGTCCAGTGATCAGTTGACTGAGGAAGAGCAGACTAGGGCCTGGTGTACTGATGATTCTGCATGTTATGCAGGCACCACCCAGAAGTGGACAGTTGCAACATTACCACTCATTTCTGGGACAACCCTGAAAGACACCAAAGAAGGGAAAATTTTAACAGTGGGCAGTATAAACAGAATGGTCAGACATTGTGTTTGGGAGGAGAAATGGCCAGAGAGGCAATTGTTCACTGACTCATGGGCTGTAGCCAGTGGATTGGCTGGATGGTCAGGGACTGGAAAGAGCATGATTGGAAATTGGTGAGAAAGACATCTGGGGAACAGATGTGGGTGACGAATGTGAAGATACTGTGCCCCATGTAAATGCTCATCAAAAGATGATTTCAGCTAAGGAAGAATTCAGTAATCAAGTAGACAAGATGACACATTTTGTGGACAGTCAGCCTCTTTCCCCAGCCATCCCTGTCATTGCCCAATGGACCCAGGAACAAAGTGGCCATGTGGCAGAGATAGGGGTTATACATAGGCTCAACAGCATGGACTTCCTCTTACCAAGGCTGACCTGGCTACAGCTGCTGCTGAGTGCCAGATCTGTCAAGAGCAGAGCCCAGCAGGGCTTCCGATATGGCACCATTCCCAGGGGTGACCAGCCAGGTTGTGAGAACAGGAAGAAAAAACTTTTCTGTGGTGGCAGGTTGACTACACTGGACACTTTCCTCCATGGAAAGGACAATGCTTTTCCTTATTATTTTCATTCTGATTGCAGATTTGCATTTTCCTGAATGGATTGCTTCTGCCAAGACTACCATCATGGACTTACAGAAAGTCTTCCCCACTGATACGGTGTTCCACACAGTATTGCTTCTGACCAAGGAACTCCCTTCACAGGCAGAGGAGTGTGACAGTGGGTCTGTGACCATGGAATCCACTGCTCTTACCATGTTCCCCACCAGTCTGGAGCAGCTGACAGAAAGATGGATGGCCTTTTGGAGACACAGTGACAATGCCACACGGGTGACAGCAGCCTGGAGGGCAGGGCAGAGTTCTCCAGAAGGCAGCATGTGCTCTGAATCAGCATCTAATGTATGGCATGGTTTCTCCTATAGCCAGGGTCCATGGGTCCAGGAAGCAAAGAGTGAAAAGGGAAATAGTTCCACTTATTATCACCTCTAATGACCCACTAGAAAAGTGTTTTCTTCCTGTCCTCACAACCTTAATTTCTGCTGGTCTGGAAGTTTTGGCTCCAGAGTAGGGAGTGTTCCTGCCAGGAGCCACAACAGGTAACTCCACTGAACTGGAAGCTCAGACTTCCCCCTGGTCACTTTGGTTTCCTTCCTTCCTTCCTTCCTTCCTTCCTTCCTTTTCTTTTCTTTTCTTTCTTTTTTTTTTTTTTTTTTTGAGACTTTCCTAGAACTCACTCTGTAGCCCAGGCTGGCCTTGAACTCACAGAGATCCGCCTGGCTCTGCCTCCCGAGTGCTGGGATTAAAGACGTGCGCCACCACTGCCCAGCCACTTTGCTTTTCTATTGCACTTAAACCAACAGGCTAAGAAAGGAATAACAGTGTTAGGAGGGGTGACTGATCCAGATTACCATGGGGAAATTGTATGGAGTGCAGGAGACACTTTAAGGTGTCTCTTGGTGCTACCACGCCCTGTGATTAAAGTCCGTGGGGGAACTACAACAATCTCAGCCTGGCAGGGTGACAGGGGACACAGACCCATCAGGAAGGAAGGCATGAGTCACTCCTCCAGGAAAAGAGCCAAGCCCTGCTGAGGTTCTTGCTGAGGGTGGGGGAATACAGAATGGTGTGTGACCAGTTGCAGAAAAGAGGATTAGAATTGGCATGAGTGTTTCTGTCGTATTTTGTTAAGAACGTGTTTACAGTGTCATGGTGTGGGTGTGTGCGTTCAGGCAGATCCGTTGAATGAAAACTCAGAGGCACCTTAAGAATGAATCTAGCCTTTCACAGCTACTGGGGGGGTCCAGCCTCTAAGGGCTGAAGCCCTTTCCCTTCGCCCAGGGCATTTTTATTTTCTCAATATTTACACAATATGTATTTCTCAGTACATACACTTATTTAGCCAGCTGATTTCCGTATGCTCAAAACAACCTGAAAGAAGCTCCCAAAAAATACAATGCCAAGTGCAAATTCCTCGATTCATTGGGTACCATGGTTTTCCAGGTTTCCTGAACCAAGTTTTTGCACCTTTGGGAGACTCTCAGACAAGGTTCACATAGAGGGCAACAAGAGAAAGAAAAGGTAACAGAGAAACAGGAGATGGATTAAGGCGACTTGCTAGCACTCTGGAGCTATGCTAGGTGTAGCCCTATGGGAATTCACCCACAGTACAGATATTTGTGTTTTCTTTCCCCAATCTCTTTATCACGAGATGTAATATCAATTAAGAGAATATCAATAGTTATCATATTTTAAGTTTGAGATACAAAAAGAATGTCCCTCAACGATCATTGCCACCTAGTCTAAATTTATAATGCATTTGTAGTGGTACAAGGGAGAGTTATATCATGTTAGGTGTAATTATGGCCTGGTTAAGTATGTAATGCATTTGCAATTGTTTGTGCAACAGTTACATTATGTCCAGGCACTCTTACTACCTGTCTATTGTTTTCTTTTGGAAATTAATCATGACATAAGGAGATATGTTCTATGTCAAGTTAACAAGGGGCTGACTTGTGATGTCTATTCTTAGTTGTCAACTTGACTACATCTGGAATTAATTAAAACACAAAAATAGAGGGCCACATTTGTGAAGGATTTCTGCTTAATTTGAAGTGAGAAGATCTAATTCTAATCTGGATCTTTGAGGTGGGAAGACACCTCTAATCCAGATCTTTAATCCAGATTGAATTTGGGCCACATCTCTACTGGAAGCCTATATAAGGACATAGAAGAAGGAAGCTTTTGCTCTTTGCTCCCACTTGCTAGTAAGTCCATTCCTTCACTGACATTAGAGCCTGTTTCTTCAGGATTCCAGCATATACTGAAGACCAGCTAAGACATCCAGCCTCATGGACTGAGCAACTAAACTACCGGATTCTCAGACTTTCCATTCACAGCCAGCCATTGTTGGATTAGCTGGACCACAGCTTGTTAAGTCATTCCTATGTATATATTATATGTAATATATATTCATTCTATAATTCTCTTACTCTGAAGTACCCTTAGTATATGATAATTCCTACCACAGGCCCCTGAAAAATCATGATGAAACTACTAATAAAAATTAACTGGAAAAATAAGGGAACAGAGACTGAAAAGACATCCAGTGTCAACCTCTGGCCTCATAAGTATGCATGCATGCCTCCACATGTGTACATATGGACACAAATACACACATACACACAAAACTGCAAAGAATCATCATCGTCAGTGCAAAACTGGCACCAATAATGGGTTATAGCAAAGTTTTAGGATACATGTTTATAAAAAAGATTTAGGATACATGTTTATAAAAAAAGAACCAATAATTACTTACATACCAACAATGATTCCAAATCATTCCTTTTCTTCTTCTTCTTCTTTTTTTTTTTTTTAGAAAAAGAATATCTTTTATTTATTCTTTGACAACTTCTCCAAGACATCTTCAACACACACCCCTCCCCACATAATGTCCTCTCCTTTTCTGGGGTTAATAACCCACTGAGTCCAATGAGTGTTACCTGTTGGAATGTTGACTTGATCTTGTGCAGACATTTACAGCTGCAGCGAGCTCATGGATACAATGGCCATGTCATGTCCCCAAGAGGTTTTTCCTGGCTCTTCTTCCCATCCTCTGGGCCTTACGTTCTTTCCACCTCTCTTTCCAATCTCTGTGTACAGAAACCACCCAGACAATATTAGATATGTACAGAAACCACCCAGAGAATGTCAGATACATAAGCAAAATGGATCCAGGGTCAATATCCACCCCAAGTGATAGCTTCTTTCTAATGCTCACAGAGAGCTGTGAATTGTTTTATTTTTGGTTGTTGTTATTGGTAGTTGTTTTGTATATCTGTGTCTGTGGGTGTGTGTTCATGTGGGTACATGTGTGTATGTGGTTGTGTGTAATGTTACATGCATGTTCATGTGTATCAAGGTCAGAGGCCAATTGTGTTGTTTCTCAGGAGCAATTCACCTGGGGTTTTTGTTTTTGTTTTTGAGATAGGGTCTCTCATCAGCTCAGAGCTTGCCAAGTTGCCTAAGCCACCAGCAAGTCCTGGTGTTTACATGTTTCTGTCTCCCTGGTGATAAGATTGTAAGCCTGTGCCACTGTAAGTTGATTTTTTATGTGGGTTCTGGGGTTCAAACTCAGAGTAACATGCTTGCATGGCACCTACTCTACCAACTGGGCTGTCTCCCCATTCCTACAAAAAATGTTTTACTTTGTTCTTTTTTAGATTTATTTACTTTACATGTCTGACTGTTTTGCCTGCATGTACGTATGTGCAATGCATTGGCAAGCCTGGTACCCTTGAAGGTTGGAAGAGGGTATCAGATCCCATGGAACTTGAATTATGGATGACTGCAAACCACTATATGGGTATTGAGAAATGATTCCAGGTCCTCTGCAAGAGCGAGTGTTTTTAATCACAGAGCTAACTCTCTAGCCATGTTTGTTCATTTTTTTTAACTTATTAAGATGAAGTGATGGTTTCTAAGTCCCTTACACTAAAGAACGATTTGAAAGAGAAGAGGGGGGATGGAAGATAGTGATCTTTTATTATTATTATTGATGGTAAATTATTTTAAATGTGTGTGTGTGTATGAGTATGAGGCATGGTTGTCTATGTGGGCACAAGCATGCCACAATGTGAGTATGGAGACCTGAGGACAGCCTCTGGTGTTGACCTCACCTTCTACCTTGTTTGAGATCGTGGTCTGGCTTTATGTGGGGATTTGAACTCGGGTCCTCACGCTTGTGTGGCAAATGCTTTTACACCAGCTTACCATAATGAGATTACCCTGGCCTCATAATGAGATTTTAAATGGATAAACTGGATAGTCAGCTTCCCAAATGGCTGCTGTGTCATTCTAAGGAGTCACGGTCATGAGTGGATGGACCGTAACAGTGGTTTGAACACTGAATAATAAAAGAAGCCAGACATTTCTTCCATCTAAGATTTTTCTAACTGTCCAAGCATAAAGACAATTAAATTTAGAGGCATTTAGCACAAAATGGCTGAGGAACAAATAATCCATTCCTATAAATAAAAATACAACTGTTGTGTCAACATACCATACCTAAATAAGTAGTCTTAATGCTGTAAAGTGTAGGCTTTGATAGATTTTTTTTAACTAGTCATTGAATTAAATTCATCCATCTATCCATGCCACAGACAGCTCCTAGGATGTGCCTAGAAACAAATCCAATTAAGATCCCAGTCCCTGTTAGCAAGGACACATCAGCTAGTCAGAGAGACACACATAAGCAGAGATTGAGAAAGCAGTGTGGCATTTAATACATGGCAAAGAGGTATACAGGGCTATAGAAAGATAAACACAGATTGGAAGGCACAGGCAATGACAGAACAGGGTAGAAAGGGCTTCCAGAATACCATTATATTCTGGCCCCTGAACTGGATGTTAACAAGTCTGGTTTCTTTCTCTATAAATCCCATAGATAATGAGTATTTTTTTTCTTTTTCATTTGGCTAATCCTAAAGGCTGCGAATCTCAGAGCTAGGTACTAGTATTAGAATTAAGTGGACTAGACTCAGAGATTGCATATTTCTGCGAAAATGAGGAAGCCCCTTGATGAGTGGGAGCGGCGGTGACCTGGAACATCATTAGGGCAGAGTGAAAATCCCCTGAGCAGCCTCTGGGATGTTTGCAGATCATGGCTGGAATGGGAGCTATTTAGGTGTCTGTGACATCAACAAATAAATGTCACTGCCACAGTAGGGTACACGAAGGTGAAATTGTGTTCTCCAGTCTCAGAATAGAGGGTTCCTACAGTCACTTCTGTACCTGTGGTGAATTCATGAGAAAAAGAGTCAGAATGTGTGTCCTAGGAAAAGCCTTATGGTCACAACTTGGAAATCTTTTCTTACCAGAGATGAAATCTGCCTGCCTCAGGTCAGGCTGCTATTTACTAAGAGAAACAAAACCAAAATGCAAGAGACAGAACATCCAGAAGAAACCAGTGCAGAGAGGATGTATTGAAGACCAGTCTCTGAAATTTGTATCCACGGTCCTTGGATCTACTGATTCTGCTTCCCTGACGTGAAAGCTGGCCACTCGGCCTGGAAGGGTGGAATGCAGGGGAATTTTCAGGTGCAACAGGTACAACAGGTACAACAATTTTCTCTCTTGCAAATGTTTTGGCTTAATCAGACCCTTAGCCAGGTTTAGAAAACCTGGTTCCTTTCAGGACATAGCTGATTTACTGGGCAGGACAGATGGCATGGTATAGATTTGTTTGCTAGTGAATAACAATTGCTCACCTTCTACACAAATCTTTTCTCTAGTAGATCTAATAGTTATTCTCTCTCTCTCTCTCTCTCTCTCTCTCTCTCCTGCTCCCTCCCTCCCTCCCCCCTCTCTCCTGCTCCCTCCCTCCCTCCCTCCCTCCCCCTCTCTCCTCTCTCTCTCTCTCTCTCTCTCTCTCTCTCTCTCTCTCTCTCTCTCTCTCTCTCGGAGTTTCTCTGTATAGCACTGGCTATCCTATAACTCTGTATATAGACCAGGCTGATCTCTAACTCAGAGATCCACCTGCTTCCGCCTCCTGAGTGCTGAGATTAAAGGTGAACGCCACCATATCTGCCTCAGCTTCCTCTGTGAAAATAGGGAAAGTGGGGAAACTTACCTCTGAATGTTAGTATGAGCATTAAATGCAATACAGGGCAAGTGTTTGGAAAAGAGCATTAAATGAGATATTTTGAACGCAGAGAAATATAACAATACATAGATATCAATCAATATACACATAACTAAACATTCCTTCAAAATGCTTGTTAAAATTTATTGAAACTCAACCCTTTAGGAAATACCACTTTATAAAGGCTTTTTTCCAAAGCCGAAACTAACTTTTGCTTTATTTTTTACCTTTTACACAAACTGTTCCTTTCACTTTTTAGATGGTTTGTTTGCTTGCTTGATGATTCTTTTAAAATCAGCATATTTCCAGGCTGGATCTCTTAGAGGACTTGGGTTACCGTCACCCACAGAGCGGCTCCCAAATATAACTACAAGTCCAGGGGATCTTATGTCCTCCCTCTTATGTCCTCTTCGGGCACTGCGTGTTCGCGGTGGACTTGCACACAAGCAGGCAAAACACAAACATATAAAAATTTAAAAATATATTTAAAAATCAACATAGTTCAGTGGCAGCGTGTTTGTTCAGCTTGCAGAAGGTGCCCCAGCTAGAACATGGTCACGAATTCCTGATCGGACCTTGGGTTAAAGTTAAGGTCAGCCTGACCCTTGGGCATCCACACTATTAGGGGAACCATTACCAACCTGCATCGTTCTGCTTCTGTAATCCCAAGGCTTTCTGCTCCCCGATCAAACCGAGAAGCCATGGCAATACACCTTTGCCCCATTTTTGTTAAAAGTTCATATCCTGTCATGCTTGCCAACCGTGGTCACCGCGTCAACGGAAGTAGTGCACCTGTGGTTTTCCCTGGGTAAACCCGTCTTTACCCGGTCGGGGCCGCCTCTCTAGACCAGTGGTGACAAGTTCGCGTGCCTTCAGCGGGGCCGTGTGGCTCAATAAAAACTTCAAATTCATAAAAAGCTCGTCCTGGTCTCCTTTTGGGTAAAAACAGCCCGGCTACAGCACTACCACGATTACAACAACAATTTATTCTCAAGACTGAAGAGATTTTGCGAGACTCTTCAAGACTGCAAAGAAATTAAAGAGCGGGGTTTAAGAACTTTTCACTATGTAAAGGGTTTTTTTCACCCGCCAGCACCGCTGTCAATGCAAGACACATAGCTGTCTCCTTGTGGGAAGCTGGAAATAGACGCTATACTGGAAGCCCGGACAGCCTGGGGCAATGATACTGGTTTCCTAAGCGTACACTCCAGAGCAGAGAGCGGGAAGAAAGTGATAAGCAGCATATGGAGCCCTAAAAATGTGTGCACTGTCGTGGACCTTTGGGACCACGTCTGTTGATCGGCTGATATTTTAGAGAAAGGAGGGGGTATCTTGGACGTTCGTTTAATGTAAAAGCTCCTGGACTAGGAGCGGTAACCCAGATTCCAGGTTTGCGAACCACCTGCAGCGCCCGTACTCTCAGTCTCACTACCTTAAGCCCAGACCACCTGGGAAGGCGCAATTGGTGGCCTCTCTAGACCACTTCGCCGAACTCTATGGTCGCGGCGCACGCGCAAAACCCTTCCCCGTCGCACAAAGGCCATGAAAGGAGGGTTCTGCGCCTGCGTTCGGTGTCTCTCTAGGCGAGAACGCCCTCCTCCCCGCCGCCTGGTGCCGCGCTACGCCTGCGCCCTGAGAACTCGCGGGACTTTTATCACGCTGGCGGCGGCGGTGACGTGATGGCTGAGGAGGAGGGCGTGAAGGAGCGACGGAAGCCGAGAGGGACCTGGGGCGGAAGGGGACCCGGGCCAGGCTTGTGTGCGGTGCCTTGGCGGGGCTGGGGTTCCGATGTGGTCCCCGGGGCGGGAGGCCCAGGCCCCGACCGGGGGAGACCCGGCGGGCCTCCTGCCGCCCGAGTGGGAGGAGGACGAGGAGCGCATGTCTTTCCTGTTCTCCGCCTTCAAGAGGAGTCGCGAGGTGAACAGCACCGACTGGGACAGCAAGATGGGCTTCTGGGCGCCGTTGGTGCTGAGCCACAGCCGCCGCCAAGGGGTGGTGCGCCTGCGTCTGCGGGACTTGCAGGAGGCCTTCCAGCGCAAGGGCAGTGTCCCTCTGGGGCTGGCCACCGTGCTGCAGGACCTGCTGCGGTGAGGACCCGGGCCGAGCGGGCCGAGCGGGGGGCGGCGCCCCGGGGCTGACTTCAAACCTGCCCTTTGACAGCCCAGACTCAGCGTCCAGGGTTTGTTCAATGGGTGGAGGAGGAGGACGGGGAGGCGGCTGCACGGACGTCTGGGGAGAGAGAGAGAGAGCAAGAGGGGTCGGGGTGGTTGAAGCGACTGGGAGCGTCGGAATGGTCCAGATGAGAACCACCCGGGCAGAGGTGTCAGCGGCACACTTGGACCGGGATCCCGTTATGCGGTTATTTCAACAGGACCGCTAGAGTTGAAGCACCGGGACAGCAGATCTCCGAGATGGGTGCTTTGAACTAAGAAAGAACAGAGCCAAGGAGGGAGTGCTCCTGGGGTTATAGACATCTTGACAAGGGAACTCTGGCATAAGGCATACAACTGGCATGTCCAGGACTGAGGTTGTTTGGATCAGAGGAGAGCAGAGTTTAACTGGGTGTCTGGGGCCTCCGAAAGGGCTTTAGGTGATAAGCGTGTGTGTGTGACAGGTACAGGGTGCAGGTCGTGCTTGAAGAGGTGACATGTCCAATAGATGAATGGTACTTCATGGTTTCAGATATTGTCATACTCCAGTCTCTGGCCTTTACAATAATCGAGGGCAAGATAATACAGTTATCCTCATTAAAAATAAGAAACAGAGTGTCAGAGAGATCACTTCCTAGGTTACATGGCTAGAGTAATTCCAGGACTGGTCCTTGATCTTTGGATTCTAAATCATTTGTGTTTCACACTGCACGTATTATGCCCAGCCTAGCCTAGCATTGTGTCTCTTTCAATGAATAAAGAGAAAGTCAGGGCTGTTGTGTCTGGCGTAATGCTTTCTCAGTAAATGGTCACCCTTCTCTACTTTTGTTCCCAATACCTTTCGTTTGCCTGACCTTGACCTAAGAAACCTTTCTGCAATTCTCTGAGAGAGTGTGCTGTGGAAAAAGTTTTACCGGATGGCTGAAGTGGAAAACAGTTAAGTCAGTGAGGGATGTAACCAAAATGAGCCTCTTGATGCAGGACAGTCAGGGCCCATGTCCAAATCCAGAGACCTTTTAGCACCCACAAACCTCCTTGAAGCTGATCCTGGAAGGTTCCTGGTACTTGTCCAGGTTTGCTATCCACATATCCACAGCTTTGCTTGAGGGCCACACCGTTGTGCCCAAATCCTGGCTTTACCATTTTCCAAACTGTGGCCTTGCATGGGTAACATGCCATCTGTAAGCCTTTGACCAATTATCAAATTACAGTAACAACCTTATGTGGGTGGATTGTGAAAACATGAGGATCTTTATAGCCCTTAACACAGTGATTACCCATGGCAAGCATTTAGTAGACTTGGCTGCTGCTGTTCCTCCACCAGGAAATACATCTCACTTCCAGCTTAGCTTAGAGACTGCGTGAGAGCCCCTCTGTGTCGCTTTGCTCTCTTCCCGAGGTCCCGCCTGTCACACAGCATTTTCATTTGATTGTTCCCAGGTAGAAGAAAACCTCAACATGAACCCATGAAGCCTTCTGTGCCTCTGTTGTCTTAGCGGGACACTTAGCTGTTTGGGGCCAGACAAATTGGCTGTCATCTGGCCGCCTTTACTGTCTTAGACCCTCAGTGTCCTCCTTGGTTAACATATTGGTGATGCAGTCTATTGTGCCCAGTGGTTAGGAGGGTGAACACTGGGTACAGTGACACTGCTCCAAGTACAGAATAGATAGATGGTGGTGATGATGATGATGATGATGATGATGATGATAAAAATGCCTCTGGGGGTAGGTGTGGATTAGGACAAGCCATTGCATTTCTCGTCTCTACATGCCTTTGTCTCTCTTTCTCTGCAGTCGAGGCGAGCTACAGCGAGAATCAGACTTCATGGCCAGTGTGGACAGCAGCTGGATCTCCTGGGGGGTTGGAGTCTTCCTGCTGAAGCCCCTCAAGTGGACTCTTTCTAACATGCTCGGGGATAACAAAGTTCCAGCTGAGGAGGTGCTCGTGGCTGTGGAGCTGCTTAAGGTGGTTATGCATAAGGAAGGCGGGGCCTGGGTGGCATCAGGTGTGACAGGGTCACCACACACGTTCTTAGGAAAATAACTGTCTCTTTGCCAAGAACCAGGACTAATGGCTGAGTCTACATGATGTCTTTTGCCATGAACTTTCTAGGGTTATGTACTCGTTGGGTTATTTTTATATTTCAAGGGTAGGCTTTGTCTAGGAAATGTCAGTAACGGACAATTCCTGACAGTTGGGGGGATTATTAAGCTATAGTTTAGGGTGTAGTCTGCTTTCTCGAGTTTACTGGCAAGAAATTCCCAGAATTTAATTAAGTGATGTCTTTATTGTTGAACTTGGGCAAGCACTCTGTTCTAGCTCAGCCCTTCTCACGAGGCTCTGGTTTCCTACCCTCCGACCACTCTTCCCTCCAGCTCACCGGGGGCTTGCTTCTCCCTGTCCCCGCTCTTCTGCCTGGATGAGGCCAGCAGGTGCCATCCCTTCCTACTCTGCTGCCAGGCAGCTCTGTCACGTGCTACCTTCCCCTCCTCGCCCAGGCCACTTGCTGCCCGCAGGACAGATGCGCTCTCAGAGCCCTGAGCAGTCACGCTTCTCTCCTGTTCCACACTAGGAGTTGGTGGAGTTACGGAGCTGTCTTAGAACCAGCAGTCTCTTTCTAAAGCAGTGGAGTCAGTCTGGTCCTGTGTCGTGGAGAAGCGAGCCTAGAGCTCTGCGGGGCACAGTAGTGATTCTGTGCCACCTGCTGTTACTAAGCAGACACTTCCTGTTCCATTTGGTGACGTCGGGTTTCAAACACGTGTTTTCTCAGAACTAATGGGCTCCTGTTGGTAATGAAAAAGGCGTTTATAGGGAGGAACTTGTAAGGAACACTGATTTTTCCCAAGGCCAGACAAAAATCAACCAAAAACAAAACAAAACTTGCCCATGATTTTGGTATTAAAAAGAAAGGGATATAAAGATGTAGTTTTCTTTCTGTTGACCCATCCCGACTTTGGTATAAGTCTCTTTCCCATTGCTATGCATGCATACGTGTATGTCCAGATCTCTTTCGTTACTTTCAATTTTTTATCGTATGTATTCATTGGCAGGTGTGGGGTGGGTTCAGGGGCTTACCCTGGTAATGCAGGCGGTGGTCAGAGAACACCTTGCAGGAGTCCTCGCCTTCCACCAGGAGGGTCCCGCTGATTGAACTCAGGTCCCAGGCTTGGCTCAAGAGCCTTAACCAGTACTGGGAGCGGAACCTAGGGCTTTGTGCATGCTAGGCAAACGCTCTATCACCCTGAGTCTGCTTTTAAAGAAACGTTAAACAAATTGTTGTCATGAAATGGTGCACAGCTACTCCTTGTGCACAGCTACTCCTTGTGCACAGCTACTCCTTGTGCACAGCTACTCCTCCTCTCCACTTCATCTAGTGGTTGATCCCCTGGTGTGCCCGCCACCTTTTCCTTGGTCATCGTTCTCTGAAGTCATTGCTGAGGAACCCTGCCTTGAGCTTCCTGTCAGAATTCGTTAACAATGATGAGTTGTGATTCCAGAGTTCCGAATGCGCCACCTCCCATGTTAGCTCCCCAGCACCACTCAGTAAAGTGGCTTTCTGCACCCTCATTGGATCCGAGCTGCCTTTTTCTGTCACGTTCACAGACTCTCCAAGCGTAGCACCATAGTCAAAAGCATAGCATCATGGATCCAAAGTTCTGAGGAACTTTGCAGGGTTTTCGCAACTATTACAGATCCTTCGTTGTTTGCGTTTTTGATAAAGTCGTTGCAGGGATTTTGAGTGTTCTGATTTCAATGAAGTATTTTTAGTCTTCATCAGCACCTTACAGTCAGCAGCTGGAATGCACCAAAGCAGAGCACAGCCTCTCCCAGGCTGCAGACTGCCTCCTCCGGCAGCTGCTCTTGTAGTGCTGAGGGTATCTCTCACTGTTCTTCAGTCACTTCAGTGCCCCGTGTCCGCCCCCCGCACAGTCAGCCTCAGTGTCTGAAAGCCTCATCTAGTTCTGCCTTTAGATTCATGAGTTGTGAAGCCTAAAGACTCAGTGATTTCTTGAACCTTTCCCAGTGAGTTTTGTTACCTTCTCCTTTCAGAAGCATGGTAATATCTTCGGTGTCAATGACCTCTCCAGATTTCTTTTATAGAAAGATTTCTTATTTGTGCTGTGTATGTGTGAATGCAGATGTGTGCATGCCACAGCACACGTGGCAGTCAGGAGGCCAACTTTTCGGGAGTCAGCTCTCTGCTTTCACCTTGTTTCCCTTATTTCTGCTGCTGTGCTGTGTACACGAATGAGCTCTAGGTGATTGTGCTGTCTACACACACACACACACACACACACACACACACACCATTTTCACATAGGTGCTGGGATTACAGATGAGCACTACTGCATCCTTCCTTTCATAAATCCTAAGGGTGAACACCTTCAAGATTTGGGGTCAGCTCCTCTTCTTTAATAAATATGGCACTCCAGTAGTTATCTCTTAAAGCTGATCCTTTCTATTGTTACCAAAAGCCAGACTATGCCTGCTACAACCTGGGGACCAGCTTTTGCCTGTTTAAAGCCCCTTCATAGCATCTTCAGTGATTGTGCCTGGAGTCTCTGGTAAGCAGAGGTACAGTGGGCTGGTGCTAAACATTTTCTTTTCACACAGTAGATCATAGGTGTCCTGAAATCCACATTTTGACCTCCTGATGTGTTAGTAAAGTATAGAGAATATATCTCTGGATGCCTTTGACAATTTCCAGTTCATGTTCAGTTTTCTCCATCCTGAACTGGGATGATGCCCTTTCTTCCAACCTTTTTTCATTGCATCAAAAATGCTGCTGCCAGTTTGTCTCCATTTTCAGAAACTGGCAACCTGAGCAGTTTCTTCAGGGTTGCCGCGGATTTAGACTTCTTAAGATGTGCAATTACAGAACCAACACCTCCCCTGGTTTCCATGGATTAGCACCTTTGCTGGATCTCCAAGCATATTTTGGCAGGAGAGCATGCCATACCAGTCACAATAGTGTTGGTGGTACACACACACACACACACACACACACACACACACACACACACGAGCAGGCGTCTGGGATAAGATAGCGCTAATACTCTCACTTTCGAGTTAATTGGCTTTGTAACAGTCACTTTACCCCTTTTTTTGGGACTTCTAACTGTTCAGTCATCAGTGTTCTTCACTTTGGACACATTGTAATGACTTCGGCATAAATGTCTTGTATCTTGAGCACTAAGGCTCAGGCAGCTGTACCAAGTTCCATATCTCTGGCACAAGGCCAGGTGAGATGAAGAGCAGGTACCCTAGATGCTGGTCTTACCTGGGGAAGGACTGTGGGAAGTTGAAGCATTTCTGGTGTGCGTGCACGTGCAGTGTGGCAGGCCGTCAGAGGTAAAAGGGACAAACATTTTTCTTATTAACCCTACTGCTCTTACTTTCGATTTTCTTTTTTTAATAGTGTGTGATGTACAAAGTTTTCTGTTATTGATGTGCATGTGTAGTAGATATGTATCTATTGATGTATGTACATGTGTGGGCTTTTCTAGAAATAAAATGGCTCCATAGCTTTTTCTTTCCGCTTTAATATGTTGGGAGTATCTGGGTCCTACACAATGTAAATCTAGTTCATCCTTTTTTGACCGCTGTACAGTAATCTGTACGTCTGCCACTGTTTATGCTCTGGCTGCCCCACAAGTGGACTTGAAGTTATTACAGTTTCTCTTGTTTTCTATCTTTGCTAGGCTTGTGCACACACATCTGTGTAGTTTTGTTCCTTCTACGTTTTTAGGGGCTGGGGACACAGTTCAGTTGGTTAAGTGTGGACCTGAGTTTGGATTCATAGCACCCACATAGAAAGCCATGTGCAGAGGCTAGCACATGTAATCCCAGTGCTGGGAAGCAGAGGTGGGAGGGTCCCTGTGGATTGCTGGCCAGCCAGTCTAGCTGAATTATACACCTGTCTTGAAAATACAGGGTAGAGAGTGATTGTGGAATATACCTGATGTTACCTCTGGGCTCCACACACACACATACTTACATACACATGCACACACGTGTGAACACACATACAAAATAATTACCTGATTTTTTGTGCTGTGGAGACGTATTTTCACAATGTAGTCTGCGTTGGCAGTCCTGCCTCGGTCTCTAAGTGCTAGAATCACAGGCATGAGCCCTGTGCAACATTGTTTACTTTTCAGGACTTTGTACTAATTTTACTTTGATCAAGAGTGTCTTCAGGGGGCTGGAGAGATGGCTCAGTGATTAAGAGCACTGTCTGCTCTTCTAGAGGACCCAGGTTCAATTCTCAGCACCCACATGGCAACTCACAGCTGTCTGTAACTCCAGACTTCACACCCTCACACAGGCTACTTGCAGGCAAAACACCAATCCACATAAAATAAAAATAAATCATTTTTTAAAAAAGTGTCTTAGGAAGGTGACGCCCCGCATCCCTGTCAACATTGGATGTTGGCATCCTTTTTAACTACTTTATATCTGTATGTCTAGCACTTTTAAAATTTATTTTTGTATTGCTGGAGATCAAACTCTGAGCCTTGGGAATGCTTGGCAAGCATTCTACCTTTTTGTTATTCCCCGTCTCTTTACCTGTCTTGTCATCATTTACATAAGCTCTTGTGCAGATTGCCTATTTCTATAATTTGCCTGCTTTTATACTGTATTGCCTATCTTTCTTATTAATTTGTAGGAGTTCTTTATATTTTTGGGGGTAGATACTTAGCATTTGGCATCAAAGATGTAAAGTTGTGAGTGTCCTCCAGAAGAGGATGTCGGGTGTCCTACTCTATCACCCTCCCCCTTATTCCCTTGAGACAGGGTCTCTCACTGAATGTGGAGCTAGGCTGGTGGCCAGCAAGTCTGAGTGACCCTCCTGTCTCTTCCCTAAGCAGTGCTGGAGTTACAGATGGTCGCCATGGCCTGCCCTCTCAGTGAGTGTTAGGGGTCAAACTCAGGTCCTTATGCTTAGCAGCAAATGCTCTTGTCTACTGAGCCATCTCCCCAACCCTAAAGATAGAAATATTGCTCCCTAGATTGTTTGCATAATTTTTATTTGTGATGTCCTTAAAACAAACAAACAAAAACCATTTGTGTATGTCTGAATTCACGTGCATGAGTATGGATGTGCTCGTTATAGGACACATGGACGTCCGAGGACAGGAGTCACTTTTCCCTCCACCATATGGTCCTGGGGGTTGAACTCCTGTGGGCAGACATGGCAGCAAGTGCCTTTTCCTGCCGAGCCACCTTGCCAACCGTCATGATGTCTTTTACAGAAGTCTTCATATCTCTGCAGTGAGGGCACCCAGTTTCCTTTGGAGTACTCATTGTTGGTCTTGCTTGGGAAGACATCTTATGCCTCAAACAGAACCAAATATTGATGCTTTCTCTTTGGTACTGGGGATTGAACTTAGGGCCTCATGTGCGCTAAGCAATTGCTGTACCAATGTACTATATTCCTAGCTTCTCTTATGTTTTACTTTGTACTTTTATTTTTTCCATTAAAATTTCAGTTCTTTTTTAATTTATATTATTTACTAAATATACACTGTTCTGTCTACATGTTTGCCTGCAGGCCAGAAGAGGTCCCCAGATCTCATTGCAAATGGTTGTGAGCCACCATGTGGTTGCTGGGAATTGAACTCAGGACCTCTGGAAGAGCAGCCTGTGCTTTTAACCTCTGAGCCATCTCTCAGCCCCTATCTCAGTTCTTGAGGACTTATGTACATGTGGGGAAGGAAAGCCCTTTTTCCCTAGCCCCTTTACTAATGCTGTGTACTGAGACTTATCTGTGTCTGTCACACTGCTCTCAGGCATTGTTGATGGGATGGTGGGTCCTGGGAGGGGCAGTCAGCTCTAACGGGAACTGTAGTCTCTGTCTTGCTAGAAGACTCTTGTGTGCTGTCTTGGACGTGGTTGACCGCTTGCTTCGTATATTGGTTTCTTCCCCTGGGTTTGTTCACAGTGAGCTGTGGGTTCTCCTTAGTACCCCCAAACAGTCCTGTGGGTCTCTTGTGGGTCACCTCACTGTTTCAACATTGGCCTTCCTTCAGTTTGCCACTTTTCCCTGAATCTCCCTGTGTTCTCTCACTCACACTTGCAATCTTGACTGCCCTCTGTTGCTGGGGACTTGAGGGCGCTCCTTGCTCTTCTGCAGTCTCCTTTGAACTTGAGGCTTACACATCTGATTGCCTAGCTTGTCCAAAGTGGAACGTTTGGTGTTGGAGACTTCTATGAGTCACCTCAGCCACAGTCAAGTCCCCTTCTCCGTCAGCCTTTGTTCAGACACCCTGGGCTGCTACTTTCATCCTCTAAGTTTTGCTGCGATCTAGCCCATCTCTCTGTTTCTTACATGCCCTCCTCTTTGGAGAGGTAGTGATGTCTCTTCTTGCATAAATGGCCTCCCTGTCCCTAATGCTCACTCCTCAGTCCATCCTTTGCCGGCTGTTTGCTGGCTCTGTGTCAGCCTAGCCATGGCAGTTCCTCCAGTGACTGCCCATCCTCTACAGAACAAAGAACAGTAGTGAGGTGTTCACACACACACACACACACACACACACACACACACACACATGCACACACGTGCACATACACACGCACACATGCATGCACGCACGCATGCACACACGCACGTGAACTCACACTTCTGTGTCAACATTGCCTGTAGTTCTGTGACATCTCTCTCTACCTCTTTCATTTAGTAATGATTCACCCTTCAACACTGTGGTCAACGGCCTTTGTTTTGCTTCTAAAAACCCTCTGGGTTCCTGTGTCTGAGGGAGAGCGGCATTGTTCCTTGGCCCTTGTTTTTTAGTCTTCTCACTGGTGCAGCCTGCCTATCCCTGCTGTCTACCACGTGTTTTTCCTCCTGACTCTGCAGGCAATCTAACATTCACACCTGCACTTTTGCACAAATGGAGAAGCCAGGACAGAAAAGGGATTTAGCTCTGTCCACTGAGTTCATGTGTGAGAAGCTGAGGATCTGTGAGACTGACAGTTGCAGGGTCATGGGCTAAGTCGGAAGTGAGGTCTGGATCTAGATCATGGCTAGTTCCACTCCACCTTCTGCCTTATTCCTCCTGTGAGGAGCCTCAGGCTGGGAGGATGCAGAAATGCAGAGCCCAGGTGGACATGCCAACATGGAGCTGCCACTTTGTACATCTTGTTTCATATAGTCACCTGCTCTCCCAAAGTTTAAGAAGTATACAAATCATTTTCCTTGGTGTGTGTGTGTGTGTGTGTGTGTGTGTGTGTGTGTGTGTATGTGTGTATGTAGAGGCTAGAGATTGACATTAGATGTCTTCTTCAATTGTGCTCCACATATATATATATATATATATTTTTTATATTATTTATTTTGTGTGTGAGCACACCCATGTGTGTGTATACCGTGGTGTACCTATAGGGGTCAGAGGACTCAGTTCTCTCCCTCCACATGTGATGCCCAATTGTCAGGCTTGGTGGCAAGTATCCTTGCCTGCTCAGCCTCTCATTGGCCCCACCTTATTTTTTAAGACAGTCTTTCACTGAATTCAGAGCTCACTGTTTGGCTAAGCTGGCCACAGTGCTGCGGTTATAGATATGTGCTGGCTTTTACCTGGGTGCTGGGCATCCACACTCATGTCTTCATACTTGCCCAGGAGATACTTAACCAACTGAGCCATCTCCATAGGCTGCTTTTTAAAGCTGCCACTGGGTGCTGGGTGGGTACTCCCCAGGTCTTTCCTTGCGGGCTCATGGCTCTGACACTCAGGGTCAAGGCTTGTGTGCCCTGAGATGGTAACCAGGACTTTGTATCTCTTTGCCTTCCCTGCAGGAAAAGGCTGAGGAGGTTTATCGCCTGTACCAGAACTCGCCCCTCTCCTCCCACCCTGTGGTGGCCCTGTCAGAGCTGAGTACTCTGTGTGCCAGCTCCTGCCCAGACGAGAGGACCTTCTACCTAGTGCTACTGCAGCTGCAGAAGGAGAAGAGAGTCACGGTCCTGGAGCAGAACGGAGAGAAGGTGTGCAAACGTGCCTGTCTGGGTGTGTGTATGCATGGACTCCCAGGGACTTAGTCCACACTCAGATGCCCACTCCAGGCCTGCTTGTGAATTTCTCAGCGTGTGTGGTAGGGACAGCAGTAATTTGTCCCTTTCCCCCAGATTGTGAAGTTTGCCAGGGGACCACATGCCAAAGTGTCTCCTGTCAACGATGTGGATGTTGGGGTCTACCAGCTGATGCAGAGTGAGCAGCTTCTCTCTCGAAAGGTTGAGTCTTTATCCCAAGAATCTGAGAGGTAATCTTTCTTGCCTGGCTGCCCTGGAGCCCCAGCATGAGTGGGTCTCTTCAAAAAAGAAAAAATAAAATAAAATAAGAAACAAGGCTAGGAATATATCTCCATTTGTAGAGTACTTATTTAGCATTCATGAAGCCATGAGTTTGCCCCCTGGCACTGCAAAAACAAAGTTATGTACTAATTACACATGTACTAGGTACTCCATGTAGAAAACAGAAAATAAAGGAGAAAAATGACTTGTCCCTCCTGTGATTACAGCTGTTAACATCGTATTGATGCTCTTCTGAAGCTTGGTGCTGTCCACAGGTGGGGAGGTAGTAAGATGGATCTGGGCCTTCTCAGGCCTTTGTAAGGATCTCTTGCTCTCCCTTGAGATGCTTCTACAGGGATCCTTGGAGGCAGCCATGGACCCTTCCCTGAACAGAGTTCTTCACTCTGTCTCTCAGAGAAATAGACGAGTGTTGGGAGGCTCAGAGGCACGGCCAGGGTCTTTAGTGTGTAGGAATCAATCACATGTCTTGCAGTGGAAAGAGGTGTATGCCTCATCTTCAGGCCTGGATCACCTTGCCTTGCCACATAGAGATGCCCAAGCCTCTGTTGAGACTTGCTTCCAGAGACTGGCATGGGTAGTTGGCCATCACTGTGACTGTGGGGTTTAGGAATTGTTGACCTTCAGGTCTGAAGCTACTTTCACTAAGTGTTCTCAAGCATTCTTTGAGACCCTGCCACAGCACACCCTTCTTCATTCCACAGGTGCAAAGAGGAAGCCCGCCGAGCATGCCGAGCTGGAAAGAAGCAGTTGGTAGGTTCTCTTCCCCTGCAGCCTAGGAGTGACATCCTCCACTGTCAGGGACGGGCCCAGCAGTTCAGAGAGAGAGCAGCTTGATTGGGGTTCAGGGTGCATCTGCAGGTGTCTCAGGCACCACAGTTTAATTTATAGGAGAAGACCGGGGTGCTCCTGTGGTTTGAGCAGTGCTGTATGCTTTGCCCTGTGGACCGCCATGTCCCACCCTGATCTGTTTCCACACCCGCCAGGCACTGAGGTCTCTCAAGGCCAAGCAGAGGACAGAGAAACGCATTGAGGCCCTGCACGCCAAGCTGGACACTGTTCAAGGCATCCTGGATCGCATCTATGCCTCCCAGACAGACCAGATGGTAGCCACGCCCCTTGGTGCCCTGTGGTCCCAGGCTCCCACACTGCATCTCCCTCCCCTGTGGCCTGCGTTTCCTGAATCCTGGGTTCTTCCAGAGTGTGGTTGGGTTCACTTCTCTGTTGGGAAGTTTAGCTTCTGTGGGTATAAGGTGAATTGACCTTGGGTGGCCAAAGAAAGCCTGAAGCTAGCTTTGGAGATGAAGTACGGTTGTCTATATTTTGGCAAGTGTTGCACAGGTAACTTGGTCTTCTCTTTAGGTTTTTAATGCTTACCAAGCTGGTGTGGGAGCCTTGAAACTCTCCATGAAGGACGTCACAGTGGAGAAGGCAGAGAGCCTTGTGGACCAGATCCAGGAGGTACAGGGGCCTGGGAGGGTCCATGCGAAAGGAGTTGTAGAGAACATGGTTGACCTGGCTTTGTGCCTAAGAGGAACCGTTCCTTGATTGTGGGATCTCTGAGACCCTGAACATTTTCCCTTCAGAGCTTTGTGTTTGTCCCTTACAGCTATGTGACACGCAGGATGAAGTTTCTCAGACTCTGGCTGGTGGGGTAACCAATGGTTTAGGTGAGTTGACAAGGACACTCTCCCCTCCTTTCTGAGAGACCTCACTTCCTGGGCCAGGACAGGCCCTCTGGGGGGCTCACCTGCATGGGTGGTTAGAGGGAGTGAATGTTACCTCCCAGATAGCTGTTCTAGGGGTCCCTTGTACTCCAGCATCCATACTGACAAAGCGTCACACTGGCGGTCCTCTCTCAGGGCAAAGACAAGCAGGACCTGATTGCTGGGGTCGGTGGACTACACCCATCTGACAGCCCAGCTCTGCCCATAGAGAAAGAATATCTGCTTGAGGGTACCCTTTGCCTCCTGACTAATGTGACTGCCAACCCACAGAGGGGCTGCTGGGCTGTGTAGTTGAGCTGTTCTGGGCACATGGGTTCATCTCTTTCTTTCCTGGGGTTGACATGCCATCTCCCTCCCAGATTTTGACAGTGAGGAACTGGAGAAGGAGTTGGACATCCTCCTTCAGGACACCACCAAAGAACCTTTGGACCTGCCCGACAACTCCCATGAGACGCTTTATACCAACAGTGTGCCTAAGCCTCGGATCTTGGATGCTGAACTTGAAGCTGAACTTGAGAAACTGTCCTTATCAGAAGGAGGTACGGAGCTGTTTCCCATAGATCCTGGACATGTGACTCTGGGTGACAGAGGAGCCAGGCACAGAATGGATAGGTTCCTCCCAAGAACTCAGTGTGCCTGCATTCCAGAGCCGGGCAAGGGCGGGGTGGTGATGTATGTGGAGACCCGGTTGCTGAAGCTTTGGGATGCTCGGTCATAGGACTTCCCATTGAATGTTGTCCTTTCTTTTTGCAGGTTTGCAGGTCCCAAGCAGTAAATCTCCAAAAAGGCAATTGGAGCCGACTCTCTAAAGCCATTGCAGGAACTCAAGGGAAGGACCCTCGTGTAAGAGAGGGACAGCCTTGTGTGTGTACATAGTTATTTAATGAGAACCACTGAGAGGTTGTTAAGAGGAGGAAATACCACTTGGATGTATGTGGATGCTGCCACTGCTGACAGGACGGATACAGCTCCTGGAAGCCATGCTGTGAAGGTGTGCTCCCAGCTGATGTCGTGGACCTACCTTCTCGTCTTTATAGTGCCACAGTTTATACAGTTCTGTGTTTGCCGTCGTCTCTGATAGCCTGCCGTCCGTTCTCGCCATTGGCTCCGTTAGCTTTGTCTTCACCCACCAGCTTCGTTCCGGCCAGTAAGGTGAAAGGTTCGCAGCTTTGCCCATCAGAGCCAGCCCTGTCTTCCACTCCTGAGGTCGTGAAAACCAAGTTTTGTTATCTGCAATGCCATTTCAGCTGCCCCCTGCCCTCTGCTTTATTGGAATTAAGAATGAGAGTCAAACTTAAGTTTTACTCAGAGAGACCTAACAGCTGAGTGTCTGGAGAAACGTTGTCCACAAGATGTTTCTCTACATGCTTTGTCCAATTCTCTGGGTGTTCATGCTCTGAATGCTTCAGGGTCATGACAGTTGCGGGGGTGGCTTGTGTCATTGGGGGCCATAACCTCTTCCATCTTAAGCAGAAGCAGATCTGCTGAGGGGGGGTGGGGAAAGGGTTAACCTATCTTTTGAACCTGAGCAGGAGAAGCCCAAGTCAACCACAGCCCCACAGTGTAAAAGAAGCTAAGGTTTTGCTTTGGCTCCATCATAAATTATGTGTGTTTTCTGGAGCAAGCCACGTGGTGCCACATTCCCTGTTTCTTGAGCCTGACACTCGCTGCAGGCTCCCTGTTAGGATCTGGAAAGCTTTTACCATGTATCCAGCACTCAGGGGGCCTGAGCCAGGATGTGCAATAGGAGGAGGTGACCCTGACCTGCTGCATCTGCTGCGAGCTGCCGCAGGCCCTGCCATGCCCTGCTCTGCCCTGCACCTGCCTCCTGCAGGCACATCTTCTTTCCGTGAGCTGCAGGGCAGGCAGGAAAGGGTCGGTCTGAATGCTCGGATGGCAGAGGGAAAATGACAGCCACACTGCCAGCCTGCTGTCCAGGACGCTGACTGCCTGGGTCTCTGCACTGCCCCTCCTGCTTGAGGTCGCACAGAGCAGAGGGGAGGACTTTGCTTCCGGCCAGGAGCACGAATCACTGTTCAACGAGTCTCTCCCACTCAGCTTTGGCGGATGGAAATATTGGGGGTGAAGAAAAACAATCACTATTTTTTCTTTTTTAATCTGGTAAATAATTAAAAGAGAAAAATACTAGATTTTGTTGTCTGTTCTTTAGGTTGTGTCAGTTTTTTGTTCTCTTTTTTCTTTTCTTTTTCTTATTTTTTTTTTTTAAATAGGTCTTATAGCTGAGACTGGCCTTGAATTCTTTCTCCTCTGGTTTCCACGTGAAGTGCTGGGATCACAGCTGTGTAGCACCACACACAGCAGGTTATGGCATCGTGTCAATGTCTTGTTCCTTCCTGTCTCCCAGAGCCCCACACATATCCACACTTAGGCTCTCTTCCACCCTGAGCCCCCGAAAAATGTGGAGCAGCTGAATAGTAGGGCCTGGGCTGCAAGGGATCCTGTCTCCCTCCAGCCCTGAACTGTACTACTGGTTGTACTGTCGCCCAGGTTCTGTTCTCCAAACTGAGAATGACCCTGCTCATGCAATCGCTCCACCCTATAGTTCTCTGCCTGTTCTGTGCATGCCCTCTGCTGTGCCTGCGGAGGAAGGCAGCTTTGAGGCTGAGAGCAGTCAGCAGCAGGCTGTGTCTGCTGCACACTGGGTCTGCAGCTCCAGCTGACTGGGCAGGAGAGCCAGCCAGGAAGAGGTGTAAGGTGCATTAGCCCAAGAAGCCTCGAGATCAGTTCTGCACCATTTGTTGTGTGAAGCACCTCGGGAGGGCCTGCAGCCCCAGAGTGAGTCTGGGTCAGCTGGCACTGATTGACGAGGGATGCGGTGAGGTAGGGTGGAGCCGACGGAACTCCTGGAAGGTCCCCGTTACATGGTTTTGTGTTGTTCTTTGTCCCTTGCTACTGAGTAACCCACCCAGCACATGATGGGGAGGCCAGAGCACTAAGACACAGTTTATCTTCACTGTTCTCAGTGTGTTGCTGGCCCTGCCCCTGGGCTGTGGCACCTAACCACACTGTGCCAGCAGGACTGCTTCCAACATCCAGTGGACTTAGTCCTTAGTCTGGTGGTCTTCTGCTTAGCAAGGCTTGCCAGGCTTCTTTCTCTTTCTAGGCTGTAGTAGAAATTGCCAACTTCAGCCAGAGTATCCCACTGCAGGGACACACCTACCTTCACCTCTCTAGTGTGCTGAAATTAGAGCAAGACAAGTTATAGGCTGTGTGACACTGGCCAATTAGTCTTCCGTGTACTTTAGCCTCTTTTTTATTTTTTAATTAGGTATGAGTGGGTATGTACATGAGTGTGGGTACCCATTGAGGCCAGAATCATTTGATTCCCCTGAAGCTAGAGTTACAGCTAGTTGTGAGCCACCACCTGACATGGGTGCTGGGAACTGAACTCTGTGAGAGCGCTACATGTTTCTAACTGCTGAGCCATCTCTCAGCTCCTTCCTTAGTTTCTACATCTGTAAAGTGGATGTCAGAAGTACCAGCCACCACCTAGCATTGTGTCAAGAGTAAATGAGCTGAATGAGGCAGGGCACGGGGTGCCAGGTGTTGGGAAAATGGGTTCGTGGCTGGCATCAAATTGGAGATCCTCCTGCCTTGATCTCCTAAGTGTTGGGATTATAGGCAAGTAACACCGCACACTGTTTACTCTGGTCCTTTAAGAAGGCCTAGAACTCAGGCTAAGCTGGGGCAGTGGTCTCCTAGAAACTGAGGAACAACAACAACAACAATAAACAATTGGGGTTTTGGTGATACCTACAGAAGATAATCAGGTAGAGCAGGGAAGGGTGGATTCTTCATTGGCTTCTCCCTCGGTCTTTTCCAGCCCTTTCTTTCCCTCTTTTAGCCTTTCTCTACAGTCTCCCCTGTCTCTGCTGTTGTATTCCGAATGTGAAATGTTCCCACCACAGGTCCCTATCTGAACACTTGGTGCCCAACTGACAGTGCTGGATTGATGGACCTTCAGGAGATGGCGTCTCCTGGAGGACATGGGTCTTTAGGGGTGGCCCTCATGGTTTTCAGTCCAGCCCCACCTGACATGGGGCTTTCTGTCTGCTTTCCAACTGGGACCCTCTTCCCACACTTCGGCTACCAAGCCTTCCCTGCCATGATGAACGTGCCCCTTCTTAAACCCGTCCTCCCTAGGCTTCTTGTTGTTACTCAGAGGCACTCGATTGCAGCAAAGGAAGAGAATGAGTAATCTGCTCTGCCACACACCCACCCACCCCGTTTCTGGGAAACATATCTTGCTCACAAGTATTCATAACCGATTTTCTTGGATTTGGGGATTAAAAAAGTATTCTACAATCAATACTGATTTTTAAGATTGATTTTGTGTACGTGTGTATGTACATGCTGCAGTCCACAGGCAGTGATCAGAAGACAGTTTGGGGTAGTCAGTCCTTTCCTTCTGTGCTGTGGGTCCCAGCGATCAAACTCTAGCTGTCAGACTTGGCAGCAGACACTTTTACCCACTGAGCCATCTCTTGAGACTTCAGTGATAATTTAGTTTCCTACACACACACACACACACACACACACACACACACTACACCCCAACAGAACCTTTCCACACACATACAAATACACCATACAAACACTGCAAAACCCTTGCATGGACAGTTACACACACCACACACAATTTTGATCTCATCAAATTCAAGTTACTTGTTTCTATTCCCATTGTGTGTGTGTGTGTGTGTGTGTGTGTGTGTGTGTGTGAGAGAGAGAGAGAGAGAGAGAGAGAGAGAGAGAGAGAGAAATTTGTGAAGAACAAAGGTGAAACAAGTTCTTCCTCAATCACTCTACATTTATTTATTTATTTATTTGTTTGTTTATTTATTTATTTGGTTCTACCAGGCTGACCTCGAACTCACAGAGATCTGCCTGCCTCTGCCTCCCGAGTGCTGGGATTAAAGGTATGCTCCACCACTGCCTGGCCACTCTACTTTTTTTTTTTTTTTTTAAGATTTATTCATAGTCAGGTGGTGGTAGCACTTTTAATCCCATCAACTGAGGCCAAGGCAAGCAGATCTCAGTGAGTTCAAGGCCAGCCTAGTCTACAGTGTGAGTTCTAGGACAGGGCTACAAAGAGAAACCATGTCTCAAAAAAATTTTTTTTTAATTATTCATTTTGTGTTATGCCTAAGTGTTTTGCTAGCATATATGCCTGTGCACCACGTTCATGCCAAATGCCCAAGGAGGTCAGAAGAGGACATTGAATCCCTTGGAACTGGAGTTATAGATGGTTGTGAACTGACATGTGGATGCTGGAAAACAGAATCTAGGTCCACTGGAAGAGCAGCCAATGCTCTTAATTGCTAAGCCATCTCTCCAGCCCCTCCACCTTATTTTTGGAGACAAGGTCTGTCATTGAACTTGCAGCTCTCTGATTTAGGGAACCTGTCCTGCTAGTGACCAAACCCCACCCTCCCCCTGTTGGGGAGGTTAGCATGCTGGTTCTCGGGATCCAAGCTTAGGTTCTTGCATTTATCCAGCAAGTACCTTACCAAATGAAATGTCTCCCTGGCCTCTCCCTGCCTTTTTTGAAGTCTCTGAGATTTAATCATGGGGCCTACACTCTAACGACCAAAGGTTCTTTGTATACCAAAGTCTGACACTAACAGAGGACTTAAACATAGGGGTTAAACTCCTGCATGAAGCAGGCAGTGGTGGTGCATGCCTTTTTTTTCTTAGCACTCAGGGAGGCAGAGGCATATGGATCTCTGAGTTTGAGGCCAGCCTGATTTATAGAGTGAGTTCCAGGACAAGCCAGAGAAACCCTGTCTCGAAAAAGCAAAAACAAAAACAAACAAACAAATAAGCTCTTACATTAGTCAGCTGTGGTGGTGCATGTCTTTAGGAAGCAGAGGAAGGAAGATCTGTGCATGTTCGAGGCCTGCCTGGTCTACAGAGCACACACCAAGCCAGCCAGCCGGGGCTACACAGTGAGATCCTGTTTCAACAAACAAACAAAAACAACACAACAACCAAAACTCTTCCTGCATGACTTTGAAGAAATAAAACCTTTTCAAGCTATAGCACTAAGTCATATGTTCCCCACCAAGGAGGCCATCATTAGATTCTTATTGGTGAGTAAAAGATGAGAACGGCTAAAAATTTATCACAGGAGAAGGAGAAGAGTAGAGAAAGGCAGCAGGCCGGGAGGAGAGAAGTTTGCTTTTGCTCATGGTGACTAGTCGCTCACGCTCATCTTTGAATACATTGACTAGGCCATTAGGAAAAATATTGTGGCTATTTATGGGTTTTACTAGAAGGTTCTGGAGATGAGCTGTGCGTGGCAGGTGGAAGTGTCTCCAAGTGGCTGCAGATTTGAGACTGCCTATCAAGACTGCAGCTTATAGTATTTTCTGGTGTTAACATTTCTTTCCTTTAAAATTCCACAGACATTATTCCATTTTCTTTTGGCATGTGAATGGCTAGAGAAATATACTAGACACTTCGTTTTCTCCTCTTTGGCTTCGACCTAAAGCATTAGACACATATTTGGTGGTGGGTTTTTTTGTTTGTTTGTTTGGGTTTTCTTTTTGTTTTTTGTTTTACTTTTTTTGGCTCTTTTGGGGAGGCTACCACTCAGCTTCCAAATAAATCACATAGAGACTTATTATTTACTTATGAATGCCCAACCTTAGCTTGGCTTATTTCTAGCCAGCTTTCCTTAACTTAAATTATCCCATCTACCTTTTGCCTCTGGGCTTTTTCCTTTTCTTACTTCTATGTATCCTACTTTTACTCTTACTCTGTGGCTGGCTGCATGGCTGTGTGGCTGCGTGGCTGGCCCCTAGCATCCTCCTCTCCTTGGTCTCTTGCTCCTCTTCTTATTTATTCTCTCTGCCTGCCAGCCCCACCTATCCTTTCTCCTGCCTCACTATTGGCCAGTCAGCTCTTTATTAGGCCATCAAGTGTTTTAGACAAGCAAAGTAACACAGCTTTACTGAGTTAAATAAATGCAACATAAAATAATGAAATACATCTTTGCATCATTAAACAAATGTTCCGTATCATAAGCAAATGTAACACATCTTAAAATAATACTCTACAACACACACATGTTACATATGATTTTAAAATCAGAGGAAACCTCTAAAATAATTACTTTATTGTTAACTATGTGTATCTGCACACATGTGCATATGTGTAGTACATGTGCCTATGAAGGCCAGAGATCCCTGGAACTGGAGTTACAGGCAGTTGTAAGCAGTCTAATGTGCTGGGACCTGAAATAAGGTTCTCTGGAAGTGCTCTTACCCACTGAGCCATCTCTCCAATCACAAAGAAAATATTTTTTTTTAGCATAATCTGCATCAGCCATTAGTTTACTTATTTTCTGGAACATCAGTTGTAGTTGCTATTGCTGTATGAGCTTTGGCTGGATGTTTTGTGAGCCTGCTGTTTGGTGCTTTCAGTTTTGGAACTTGGTGAATGGACTCTTTAACCAGATGGATAATTCCTCTCTGTTACACAGGAAGGGCCTGGACCTCACTCCTGCCTTCTCTGACACCACTTCAGTAGGAGACCAGGGGCGGAGTACAACTCCATATAGCCTGAATTCAGTCCTTAATCTTCCAGCCATGCTTCCTATTGTGGGTAAAAACTTAGAATCTCTCTCTCTCTCTCTCTCTCTCTCTCTTTCTCTCTCTCTCTCTCTCTCTCTCTCTCTCACACACACACACACACACACACACACACAAACAAACCAGATTCACCCAATTTTACTGAATTTTTGGCTTCTATACCTTACTATTGGTCACTGTGTCAAAACTAAAGGTGTTAGGTTTTCATTTTTATTTCTATCTATCTATCTATCTATCTATCTATCTATTTTTGCTTTTGGAGACAGGGTTTCTCTCTTTAGCCTTGGCTGTCCTGGAACTCACTCTGTAGATCAGGCTGGCCTCAAATTCAGAGAGATCCAGCTGCCTCTGCCTCCCGAGTGCTGGAATTAAAGGCATGCACCACCACCACCCAGCTAAGATGCTGAGTCTTAATCATAGCATATCTATAAGCTGTGGTTTGGCAAGCAGGCTAGGTCTCTCATTGAAGAAGGAGGAGCGATGGAGGAGAAAAGATTCAGTGCTTAGAAACTTAACCAAAAAAAAAAAAAAAAAAAAATGCGTGCGATTGTTTTGTCTGCCTGTATGTCTATGCACCATCTTGTATGCCTGCTGCCTGTGGAGTACAGAAAAGGGTGTTGGATCCCTTGGAATTGGTGTTATGATGGTTCTCAGCCACCATGTGGGCGCTGGGAACTGAACCTGGCTCTCCTCAAGAGCAGGAAGTGCTTTTAACAGCTCAGCCATCTTTCGAGCCCTTAAAAAACAACGAACGAACGAACACCTATTTACTTATTTGTATGTGTGTCGTGTGCATGTCCACGTGCTAGTGTCACTGGGAATGTAACCCCTAAACCATCTCCCCAGCTCCAGCTTCCCTTTTCCTTCCTCTTTGTCCCTCGGTTAGGTACCCGGTCAAGAGAATCTAAAATTAGAAATATATAATGCCACCACTATCTAGTGTGTAGTAGTTGTTCACAAATGTCTGGTGAATTTAATTGGTTCGGAAAGAAAAAGGAAATAACTGACTTTGGAATCAGAACCACTTTTGACTTGTGTAGCTTTAGACAAGTCATCTCACCCCTTTGGGTCTCCATTTTCCCAAAAGTATAATCATTTAGTCGCGTCTTTGCGGGAGAAGTCCTATATGACTTTGGCTTAGCGCTGTGCCCCAGCCCCAAGACGAGGACACGCCCCTCTGCGGCAATGCGATACCTCCTCCCGGCCGCACGATGGCGCTGAGCCCGCTGGAGAGCAGGGGGGCGGGGGACCCTGAGCGCGGCGGCCACTTTCCGGACTGCCGTGGTGAGTGAGTGCTGCGGGTGTTGGGGGTTCCCTCCTGGGTCCCCTGATCGCGGCTGAGAAGGGCGTCTGGGTGTCGCGGGGCCGTTTCAGCGGGCTGCGCCCGATAACTGGAAAACCCAGGTAGCACTAGGCAAGGCGGAGCAGGGAGCAAGGGACCCAGCCTGGACCTGGACGTGAGCGCCCTCGGCCCGCACTCACGCGCCTCCCCATCCGGCTCCACAATGGCCAGGGATTCAAAAGTCACCAGAGTCTTTGCTGCACAGACACTTGGGGCTGTGGGCGGTCTCCGGGCTTATATTCTTATCCCGGCCTTGTTCACTGCCCCTACAGGCTCTGCCATCTGTCACCCTGGCCCTTCTCTGCTTGGACGGTGTCTTCCTCTCCTCGGCCGAAAATGACTTTGTCCACCGGGTCCAGGAGGAGCTGGATCGCTTCCTGCTGCAGAAGCAGCTATCCAAGTACGCGGGGAACAAGGGGGCGGCTTTCATGCTAGGGAGGGCAGGGTTTGCCCCTCTCCCAGGTTCTGTGCCCTGGTAACTGGCTGGTCCACTGGCCAGGCCCTGCCTGACCTGAGCCTTTAGCGTCATCCCACTCAAGCAGAAGTACCCATCCTCTTCAGAACGATGGGAACTGTAGCTCCCTGAGATCTACTTTGCAATTAGTCAGGGACCGGCTTGGGCGCAATGAGCCTGGTGTGAAGCTACCATAAACTTGGGAGTGGCCTCCGTGGGAATCAGGCCCGGAAACTGGACCCGCAGCTCCAGCTTTGGCTTAATACTCTGTTTGGTCCCTTCCCAGGGTCCTTCTTTTCCCCCCAGTCTCCAGCCGCCTGCGGTACCTGATCCATAGAACAGCGGAAACTTTTGATCTCTTGAGCAGCTTCTCTGTTGGGGAGGGCTGGAAGAGGAGGACAGTCGTCTGTCACCTGGACATCAGGTGTGTTATCCTACTGCCGGAGGTGTGTTATCCAATTGCTGGAGGGTTCTCAGCAGCGTGTGTGTGTGTGTGTGTGTGTGTGTGTGTGTGTGTGTGTGTGTGTGTGTGTGTGATGGTTAGGCTAACTGGCTAGCCCGGGAGGATAGAACTTGGCAGGACCCAGGGCCAGGAACCCCCAGTTGTGTGAAGTTAGGGTTGCCTTTTGCTTCATGGGTTTGCCGCTGACTTGGCTAAATGAGCTGTTCATGCTGGGCCAAAGGGAAGAGAGTGCACACAAGCAGTGGGACTATTAAGGGCGGGTCTGCACCCCTCTCTTTGTGAGCACGTGGTGCAGAGAGGCCTTGCTTCAGGGGAAGAACCTCAGCCTTGTAGTCAGCCCTCTTCCGTGTGCATCTCACAGGATGGACGTCTTATCATGTGACTCTGAACCTAATAACAGCTCCTAAATGCAAGTATTAGCCATCTTTCATGTGTAACCAAAGATTCGGCGCCCACTGATTTGATTGTAGTGTTCATGAGGAAAATCCTTTGGGTGTGCCAAGGATGGCATTTTTTGCCTTTGCTACAATGCCTTTGTAAGAGGTTTTTTGTTGTTGTTGTTTTGTTTTGTTTTTTTTGAGGGTCATTTTGGCTGTGACCTTTGCTTAATGCCGACTTGCCAGTGTCACGCCTGAATGACAGGTGGTTCCAGTAAAAGCCATTTTGCTGTGGACCCAGACATGCTCTGAAGCTTCTGTCCCCACTCCAGGGTACCCAGTTCAGATGGCCCCTCTGGGCCCTGCCGCCCTCCTGCCTCCCATCCCAGCAAGTACCGCGGTCCTCGGTACACCTCACATCAGGGCGCAGCTGCTGGTCCCCGAGGTGCTCCTGCCGGCCGGTGGCATCGTGGACGGAAGCCGGATCAGCCTCTGTATGTGCCCCGGGTACGACGAAGGCGAGATGAACCCGTAGCACCCTCCGTCCCAGGCCTCAAGGGAGAGGCCCCAGCTGGTGGAGTTTCAGAAGAGCCTAGAGGGGCTGGGGACCCTGAAGCTGACCGGGGAGTCCCCACGTTGGTGACTCGGGGAACAGAGCTCCGGAAGAGCCCCGATTCAGGCTATGCAAATGATTCACAGCTGGAGCTGGGTGACACTGAGTCCTCCCAGAATCCTTCTGAGAAGGAACAAGGGGTAGAGACAGTCCTGCAGCAGGGGTCCAGCCCACAGCTGGCCGTGGAGGAGGAAAATAGGAGTCATCTGGTGCAGAACCTGGTGGACCAAGAGGAGGAAAAGGGAGAGGGAAAGGAGAGAGAGACGGTGGGTAAGGAAGAAGAGGAGGTAGGCAAGCAGAAAGGGATGGTGGATGAGGAGGAAGAGAAGGTGGATGAGCAGAAAGGGAAGGTGCATGAGGAGGAAGAGATGGATGAGCAGAAAGGGAAGGTGGATGAGGAGGAAGAGATGGATGAGCAGAAAGGGAAGGTGGATGAGGAGGAAGAGAAGATGGATGAGCAGAAAGGGAAGGTGCATGAGGAGGAAGAGAAGGTGGATGAGCAGAAAGGGAAGGTGGATGAGGAGGAAGAGAAGATGGATGAGCAGAAAGGGAAGGTGGATGAGGAGGAAGAGAAGATGGATGAGCAGAAAGGGAAGGTGGATGAGGAGGAAGAGAAGATGGATGAGCAGAAAGGGAAGGTGCATGAGGAGGAAGAGAAGGTGGATGAAGAAGAAGAAAAAGTGGATGGAGCCGAAGAAGAAGAGGATGATGACATGGACCATGACGATTCCAGTGAGCTGCTGCAGGAGGTGATGAGGCTCTCAAGCCCAGAAAAGGGAGGGCGGAGGTGAGGTGGATGTGGCCTCAGGTGTGTGGGAGAAGGGCCTTGGGCTGGAAGTGAGGGGCATGTGCTAATGAGATATTGGTAGACTGGCTCAGGCCTGGGTGTTGGGTGATAGGAGTCTCTTAGGGAACCTGGAGAAGGAATGGTGTATTTGGGTCCCAGTCCAACCATTTAGGAGATGGTTAGCCCTATGCAAGTCATTTTCTCTTTAAAGTTGCTTCCTCATAGGAAAAAAAAAGGGAGTGCATATATCACAGGTTAGTGGAAACAGTCCTCACAGGTGCCTTGCTCTCTGTTAGAGAAAAGCATTCCCCTGCCTGGAGCTTTGCCTTAGAAATTGTAGATTCTTGAGACTATGTGCCTGCCCCTCTTGTTGGCTTTGGATCAGTTGGGATGGGAGGGTGGGTATCTTTGATTTCTGTTTTATGCACAGTCTTTGAGATCATATTTTTAGTAAGGAAGCTAAAGATACTGGCTTTGTCCAGCTCTTTTTTCTACAGACCCTGAACATTTGGGCAGACTACTTAACTCTGCCCCTCCACGTTTCTATCCTTAAAGAGGGTATATAGATTGCACTTTTCAAGTTTAGGTGAAATACAGTGGGTGCAGTTGGCAGCTATCTAGTGGGGACTCCATAAAACATCCACATTCTGAAGATCCAAGCTGCCATACCCAGATTCCTACCGAGCAGACTTCTCCCCCAGAACTATCAGTTTGGAAAGCATCAGTGGGGCCCCGGGTGTCAGCGCCCCCTTGCCAAAGGGTCCGTTCACTCCCAGATCACAGCCAACCTGACCGAAAAGGAGATTGAGATAGAGAAAATCCACCTGGACACATCCTCCTTCTCAGAAGAGCTACCTGGGGAGAGGGACTTGGCCCACGTGGTGGAGATCTATGACTTTAAGCCAACACTCAAGACTGAGGACCTGCTGGCCACCTTCTCTGAGTTCCAGTGAGTATTAAAGACTGGGAGACTGGGAGAAGTTAGACTAGCCCTTCCCTGCTAGGGAAGATTGCCTGCCGCAGAAAGGAAGGCTGAAGGAAGGTGTGGTCGTCTGCGCTACTTGCCCTGAGGCAGGTCAGCTCTGACTGAAGAGGGGAAGGGTTGGTGTGTTTGAGCGCGGACACTTTCCAAAGCCCCAGACCCGGGCAGAGTTCTGTGTGTGCACACCCTTGCTGGGACCACGAGGCCTTCCAGTAGTCTCAGGACAACAGCTGTCCATATGCCAGTGGCCTGATTGGAGGGGGAGGGGCACCTGGATTGAGCAGGTCTGATGTAGCCTGGAGGGATAAACTCAGAGATGGGACTTCTTGCCGTCTCTGAGTTCTCATGGATGCAACCTCTTGTCATTTCTTTTTCTTCGAATTCGCAGTTTTTCCCTTTGTCTTTGCTTTACCTAGGAGGGCTTTCTAAAGCCCCTTTCTGGGGCAGGCGAGATGGCTCAGAGGTTAAAAGAGCGCTTGCTGTTCTTGCAGAGGACCTGGGTTTGGGTCCCAGCACCCACGTAGTGGCTCAGAATCATTGGTAACTCCAGTTCCAGGAGATCGATGCAGGCTAAACACTCACACATAAAATAGATCTAATAAAAGTAAATACAACTCCTTTATTCCCGGGCCTCCTCTCCGACACTGCTCCCATCCCACTGTCCCTGTCCTCTGTACCTGTGCTAGGGGCAGCTGAGGGGGTGGCAGCGTTTACTTTTTGTCTCTCACTGGGTGGCCACACAGGGCCACCACTGACCCCCTGCCAAGTGGGCAGTGCCACTAGAGGAGTAGGGCCATTCCAGAGCTGCTTCTAGCTTTTCCTAGGCACAGAGCGCATGGTGGTTTCCTGAGAAATAGGGAGAAGGCCACCCAGAGCCACGTCCCCGATATGCTTGTTTGGACATATCTCCTCTCCTACCACATAAGTCTTTTGGCTCTCTTACTCAGAGCCCATGCCCAGCCTGGCTCTGACGGTACCTGGGGAGTCTTTTTCACTCTTTGCTTTGGGCTGGATGAGTCTTCCAGTACTGGCTCGTTCTGTTCTAGACACTCATGTTTACAGGGTGACATTGGGGCTTCCTGGAGCTGACTTAATGCTCTGGCGAGAAAGCATGGCATGATCCTCTCTCACGAAAGAGATAGCTTTGTCTTCTTAGGGTTTGAGTTGGGAGGGACCTAGCCTTCAGGATCTAAGGGGAAAAAGGTCTTGATCCCCGGCTTTCGTGAGCTCCTGTGTCCTCTCCCTCACACAGAGAGAAAGGCTTCAAGATCCAGTGGGTGGATGACACTCATGCCATCGGCATCTTTCCCTGCCAAGCCTCAGGTAAGGTGGCTTTCTGTTGGGCTGTGCTCCTTCTCTGGCCTCCATTGAGAGCAGAGGTGCCTGGGTTCCCTGGGTGGAGGGCCACCCACGTCCGGGTGGAGAGCACCCTCAGCCCATGGCTCATCTCTCAGCAGGCCTGCACCACAGTCTGGGTGCCGGGTCCGATGGCCTGGGAAACTCAGGAAGTCTGTGGCCTTTCCTCTTTCTATTGGCACCATCAGTACAGCAGTATTAGGATCAGGGACATTTACTGAACAGGTGGCATAGGCCAAGCCATAGGTTCTTCCCCAAACAGAATGAAAGCATCAGGTGCTGGGCCCTGGGTCACAGGCATGCAGCACAGCGTGCAGGCAGGTACGTTATCAGTCAGTTTTCACGTCAGCCTCGGGTGTGAGGCCCATCACTCCCCCCACCGTCCAGAATGCCAGGGTTTGTGTTAGAGTATGGACATCTCACTGTGGAAGCTGGAGCACCATGCAGCCTCTTCACTGTGACTCCAGGACCTCCTTGTCCCCTTCAGCCACTGTCTCCTGCTGTCCCTGCCATCCCACTGCCACTTTGGGTGTATTTAGAAATAGGACTCTCCCGTCCTGAACCATGTGTGCACACCAGAGCCTGCTGCGCATCAGAGCTGGGAACATCCTACTTGGGTTTGGCCTGGTCCTGGTAAAGTCTAAAGTTGAGGGTGGGGAGGAGCAGAGGGAGTGATGGGGAGGAAGGTCCTGGAAGGGAGGTAGGAAATAAGTGGCCAGGGGAACTATGGAAGAATAAGCTCTGGCTGGGTGTCTTAGTGAGTTTCTATTGCTTGATGAAACACCATGACCAAAAAGCAAGTTAGGGAGGGAAGGGTTTATTTGGCTTATGCTTCCACATTGCTGTTCATCACTGAAGGAAGTCAGGACAGCAACTCAAACAGGGTAGAATCCTGGAGGTAGGAGCTGACACAGAAGCCATGGAGGGATGCTACTTACTGACTTACTTCCCCTGGCTTGCTCTGCCTGCTTTCTTTCTGCACCACCCACCACTGATCACTAAATAAGAAAATACCTTACAGCTGGATCTCAAGGAGGCATCTCCTCAGCTGAGGCTCCTTCCTCTGATGACTCTAGCTTGTGTCAAGTTGACACACAAAACCAGCCAGGACACTGGGGGAGCCTTGGCAACCTCCTGGGCCTGTCCTAAACATAGTAAGAGTGCCTCATGCCCTGGCTCAGTTTCTTTGTCCATATAACACACCTGCTGTGTCCTGATGTCATGTGCACCATGGCTCAATGTGGGTGGTGCAGGGAGTACTGGTGTCCTTGGAGACCTTGGGGGATAGTCTAAACTCTGGCTTTCACAGGCAGAGCCTGGCCATCTTGATGTGAGTATCTGAACACTGGGCTGGGGCATTATCTGACATCATAGGCAGTGCCCATATACAGTTCCATAGGGATATGGGGCACAGGCAGTGTCCATATACAGTTCCACAGGGATATGGGGCACAGGCAGTACTCATATACAGTTCCACAGGGATATGGGGCACAGGCAGTGCCCGTATACAGTTCCACAGGAATATGGGGCACAGGTAGTGCCCGTATACAGTTCCACAGGGATATGGGGCACAGGCAGTGCCCGTATACAGTTCCACAGGAATATGGGGCACAAGTAGTGCCCGTATACAGTTCCACAGGGATATGGGGCACAGGCAGTACTCATATACAGTTCCACAGGGATATGGGGCACAAGGTGGCACAAGAATCATCCCGGTTCTCTCCTTTCTCTAGCTGCTGAGGCCCTGGCAAAGGATTTCTCTGTGCTCAAGATCCGCCCGCTCACCCAGGGGTCAAAACAGTCCAAGCTCAAAGCCCTGCAGAGACCAAGTAAGGGAAGCCTGTCCCTCCACAGGGAGGCTGTGTGTGCTTTTGTGTTCGGTTTGTCTGCCCTCTTTATTTCCCTGCCCTTCAAGAGCTGCAGCAGCTGGTGAGGCTCAGCTTCCTCTAGGCCTGGAGAGGGGCTAGGGTCAGCTACGCTTACACCTTCCTCTGGTCCTTGATCTAGGAAAAGCCCCGTCTGCCTTCTAGAGGGCCTTGAAGACTGTCCCTGGAAGGGTAAAAAGTGATTGGGCCTTGGGATCAGCTAGATGGGACCTTGGTTATTACTTACCTCAGTTGACCTGGGGCGAGTCACTTGTACAGGAGCTGTTTGTCAGCTGTTAGCTCCCTCCCTTTCCTCTTCCAGAAAGCATGGGGATTTGGGGGGGGGGGGGGCTCTCAGTGGTCAGTTTCTATGACAGTGAAGTGGAACTAGCAGAATGGGCCCAGGTCTGCCAGAGCCACATGCCACTGTGAATGGTGACATGGCCTTGACCTAGACTTCTTAGAAACAATAATATCCCATCTTTATGTCCAGTGGTCCAGGTATCCTGTCCTGAGTGTTTCTTCCCAAAGGGCCTCACAGAGCAAGGGGATACAGGGTCAGTTCCTCCTCACCCCCACTGTACGGATGCCCCAGGTTGACAGGAGGGGTCGGTTTGTGTCAGGTCCCACAGGGAGGCAGAAATCCAGGCCTAGGGCCCTCCTGGGACCCTCTCACAGGCACCTGACTGCTGTGGGCACAGCTGGGCTCCAGCCTCTGCTCCATACCATTAGACATGGGCTGACCCTCACCTGGCTTTCAAGGCTGCCCCGTCACCCAGAGGAGAGACATCCCTGGCCTTGAATCCAAGTCCCACCCACGGGGTCTTCCTTTCAGAGCTCCTGCGGCTAGTGAAGGAGAGGCCACAGACAGATTCAGCAGTGGCCCGCAGGCTGGTGGCCCGGGCCTTGGGGCTCCAACACAACAGAAAGAAAGAACTGCCTGCTACCCCAGGTCTCCTGCCGTCTTGAGGGCCCAGACCCAACTGTCTGACCTAGGCTGGGCCCCAACACCATACACGCCTTTACAGACCCAAGGACAGCCCCTGGCCCCCACTGGAGCTGCGGTGGGGCACGGCAGGCTTTTGTTGATCTGGTCCCAGAAATGAGAAGAAATAAAAATTTAAAGTTGTATTGCTGGCCTCCAAGTGTGGTCTTGTGGGACACTAGAGGGTGCTGTTCCATCTCTTACTGTGGGTCTGTGGTTCCTGACAGATCACCTTGCCTAGAAAATCCCATCCTAACTTGGGGGCATTTGTGCGCAGGTGGGGCCTCGTTTGGGGAGTAGGTGGTACTTGTTCCTTGCTACCTGCCCAGACTCCCCCATTTCAGGAACCCCAGCTTGCCATCTTGTGCTGTGGGAAGCTGTGGATGTAGCAGTGCTCCGGTGTTATTTGTGGATGTGGATTCCAAAAGGACTCCTTACAAAAGTCAGCTCGAACAAAGCTGAGAGGCGAGAGCTGAGTGCCTGCTAGGTATCCCCCTCAGACGGGCCCTGGGGCGTCCTTGTAGGACAGGACAGTGCTCTCCTCTCTGGAGTCCTGAGTGTAGTATTGGAGGCACGGTGGCACACTGTGGAGTTTGGGGGTCATTGCTGATCTTGGGTGTGCTGGGGTCAGCACACTTAACACAGGAGAGCCTAGGGAGGGCTGGAGCCCCGCTCCGCCAGCGCACTGTCTTCCTTGGGAAACTGCCCTGGGACAAGCTGTCCTGCCTGTTCCTGACACACTGCTGTGTCCTTACCCAAGTTTCAGTGAACAACAGCTGCTGAAGACAGGCCACAGCTGGCCTCTGCCGCTCTTCAGGTCTCAGATTGATTGTCGGGGCCGCAGCCTGTATTGATGTAGCCCTCCATGTCACAGAAAACATTGGAAGACCACAGGGACCATTCCTACAAGTATGTATGTATGGTGAGGTGGATTTGGTGAGCATAATGTAGGATCCAGCGGATAACACAGCTGAATTGATAACTTACAACAGACCCTGCCCCACAAGCCCAGGAACATGGGGCCAGCGGACAGTGGCCTGACCCGTGAGCCCAAGTCAACACTTTTTCCTCCTTACTCGTGGTTTCTCTAGGATATTGGTCACGACAACAAAACACTTGCACAACAGTTACACGGGTGTAGACAAGAACTGTGGTATGTATGAGTGTTGTGTGATGGCTAACTTTCATCATCCACTTGACTGGATCTGGAGTCCCCTGGGAGACACATTTCTGGGTGTGTCTGTTAGGGCATTTTCAACTGAGGAGGGGAGACCCGCCCTGAACACGGGCAGCACCATCCCATGTGTTGGGGGCCCAGACTGAATGAAAGGGGGAAGGTCACGTGAGTGTTGGCATTCTCTTTTCCTGGTCCATTGAGATCTGAGCAAGCAGCTCCTTGCTCCCTTTGTTGTAGCTTCAAACTGCTCCTGCCCTCAAACCAAGTGCCTAAATCCTTTCTCCCCTATGTTCCTCTTGTTGGGTATGTGGTCGCAGCAATGAGCAGGCTAACACGAGCTGCACCCATCATTAGTGGTGCAGCAGGAGACAGCACCCTGTTGACATCAGCCTGAAGTCCCCTTCCCTCTTAGAGACCTCTGGGTCCTTGTCTTTGCTGCAGAGAAGAAATTTTAGACAAGCCAGAATGAAGCAGAGTTGAAGTTTATTTAAAATATTTTAAATATAAATTTAAGTTACAGGGGATAAGAGGTGCTCAGGGAAAGAGTAAGGCACACCTGAGAGCTGGGGTGTGGGCTTCTCAAAGTGTCCTATGTGTCTTAGTAACTAGCTATACACAGGGGTTTGGAAGCCTTTGGTATTATTGATGGGCTCTTAAGTCCCACTGCCAACCTCTTCCCCTTTTTGATAGTGAGATTACGGGGTGGCTCCCGTGGTGCCTTGGGCAGGACTGTACCCTGATAAGATGAAACCATGGGTCGTGAGGGGTAGCATAAGGATCTTGAGATATGTTTTTTACTGTAAATAGTGTGCTCCTGGTGAAGTTCTAGGAAATTGTAGTTTTACAGCTGGGAAAGGAGAAAGGCCGTTTATACTTCCCAATTCCTTGCTATTTTAACATCCTTACTTGAAATGTCTCTATATAAAATGAATACTGTCTCTATATTAGCACCATTCACAATGTTATCTGTGTCAGACTTCAACCAGTCTCTGAGGTGAAGGGCCCCTCCCGAGTCCCCAGGATTTTCTCTTCCTTTCCTGTCTCCACACCATCCAAATCTTCAGTCATCCCCTCGGAGTCTTGGAATGTATGTCTGGCTATTGTACTTTAAGTTGCGGTCACAGTTGCATAGAATACAGAAGTTGGCTTAACTGGAGGAGGTTGTGATAGATAACCTTGATTGTCACCTAGGTGGGATTTAGAACCACCCTGGAAACACACCTCTGGGTGGGTCCATGGAGGTGCTTCCAGAAGAGGTTTACCTAAAGAGGGAAGGCCCACGCTAACACTAGTAGCACCATTCCTTGGGCCGGGGTTGTAGGCTGAATACAAAAGTGAAAGCAGAGGGGCGGTGGTGGTGGTGGCGCACTCGGGAGGCAGAGGCAGGTGGATCTCTGTGAATTCGAGGCCAGTGTGGTCTACAGAGTGAGAAGAGTGAGATCCAGGACATAGGCACCAAAACTACACAGAAAAACCAAAAAAAAGGGGGGGGGGGTGGGGGGAGCAAATGGAGCACCAGCATTCACCATTCTGCTTCCTGACTGTGGATACAATGTGACCAGCCGCCTCCTGCACCTGCCACCCTGCCTTTCCCATGATAGAGTGCAGTCTCAAACTGTAAGCCCGAATTCACCTTCCCTCAAACTGTTCTTGTCAAGTATCTTCTCATAACAATGAGAAGAGTAACTGATACAAGATTAGTTCAGTGAGTGGGGGAGCTGATGTGATAAGCATGGCCATAGAGTTCTGGAGCTTTGGGGAAAGGTCTGAGGGGGACTCTGGGAGATCCTGGAACTCTGGGCCTGAAAAGCCCCCAGAGTGCTGAGAACAGAGCTGAATGGATTGTTCTGGTGGGAGTTTGGAAGACCAGAATGCCAAGAGAAATGTGGACATTGGAGGCCTGGTACCTGAGGTTTCAGTGGGGCCCTGGGACTAGCTGATCCTCTGGAACTGAGCTAGAAGCCAACCATGTTATACCCTGGCAAGAATCCAGCTGTGGTCTGCCTGTGCACCGAGCACTTGAGTGGATCTTGAAAGTGATGAGCTAATTTGTTTGGCGGACGACATTCTAAGATGGGATAGCCTTGAGCAGAACACTCAAGGCTCTTATTCAGGCCCACAGTTAAAAAAACAACAACAACAACAAAAACAACAACAAAAAAAAAAACCACGAGCAAGTGGAGCAGAAAGAGACAGGAAAATGTGCAGTTTGGTAAGGAAAAGAACACACAGAAGTTGAAAGCCAGCTGAGAAAGGTTGGTGCTGAGAAAACCGCATTAATCGTTAAGGAGCACATTGCCTTACATGTGTGAAGCTCTGGGTTTCATGCCCAGCACTCTGGAGGTGGAAGCAGGAGGAGCAGAAGTTCAAGGTCATCCTCAGCTATCTAGTGAGTTTGAAACCAGACAGGGCATGCCCCTGCAGCAATGCCTTCTTTGCCACAACAATGCACCGGGTCCTCAAACCACGAAGGCCAAAACAGAGCCTGCCTTCCTCGAGTTGATCTTGTCATGAAGTTTGTACAACAAGAAGAAAACACTTAATACAGAGGTCTCGATATTCAAGTTTTCCAGAAATGACCTAAGAAGGGGGAAAATGGAATCCGGCTCGCCCACCTCTGCTCAGTTCATACCTGCCACATCTCCAGGAGAAGATGGCCCACCTAGGCAGAGTGTGGTGATGTCACACTTACGATATACCAAAACTTGGATGGGATAAGCTGCGCATAGCTTGCCATCCAGTTCCTATAGCCATGTGCCAAAGCCCCTGCCTCTGAGGCCTCAGGACAGGGACACGCAGCAGTGTCTGGTCAATGAAGGAGCGCCTTTCTTCTCAGCTAGATCTGGCTAGCCAGGAGATGGCAATTGGTATTCCCCCCAGGAGACACTGTCACCTGAACTCAGTAGGTGACCATTAAGTCATTTTCCTTTTCTTTTTGTCTTTTGTCTTTTCTTTTGTTGAGACAGAAGCTTGGTCTAATGTCTGGAGTGGAAATCTCGTGGCAATCCTCCTGCCTCAGCCTGAGTGCAGGGATTACAGGCATGAGCCATCATGCCTGGCCCCAGGTCTTCTCTCTACTGCACAGAGAGCTGATTATTTAGAAGTCCACTGAAGTGTTCAAACTTCTGCTCAGTCTCCTCGCTGAAGGCTCCACCTGGAGAGCAGGAGTCAAGGAGACCCAGAATTAGGTACACGCTCAGCTGTGGCCCTCCTGAGCACTCACCAGGATGGCACTAGTGAGCTCTAGGGCCGGGAACTCAGCAGGCACTGTGCCAAACTTAGGGTGTTTACAAAAACACAGTGCCACCAGGAATGAGGCCTGTCACATGAACAGAGGCAAAAACTGCTTTCCTTCTTGTTCCCCAAGGAAAAATCTCTTCCTTGGTGACGAGGCAGGAGAATGCTTCCCAGCAAAACTCGGTACACAGAGCCCATGAACTGATGCCTACACAGTTGGGGGCATAGGACCAGTGTTGTGGATATTGCTCTGTGTAAATAAAGTTCTGATTGGCCAGTGGCCAGGCAGAAAGTATAGGCGGGACAAGAGAGAAGAGAATTCTGGGAAATAGAAGGTTGGGGGGAGACACCGCCTACTGCTGCCATAAAAAACAACATGTAAAGACACTGGTAAGCCATAAGCCATGTGACAAAGAATAGACTAATAAAAATGAGTTAATTTAAGATAAAAAAGATAGATAACAAGCAGCCTGCTATGGCCATACAATTTGTAAATAATATAAGTTTTTATATGCTTTCTTGGTTGGGTCTGAGCGACTATGGGACTGGCGGGTAAGAGAGATTTTGTCCTGACTGGGCCAGGCAGGAAAACTCTAACTACAGACCAGTGGGTTGATGGCCTTACCTCCAGCCCTTCTATAGACCTGGGGTCTGCTCTAGCTAGGCCAGCCAGCTCTGTACCACCCTCCCTCCTTTTGCCAGGGCTGGCTGTGAACACCCAGTCCCCACCCAGGGCTTCATGCATCTCTGGCTTGCTTTCTGACTAGGAATTTGATGCTGGCTCCACTCCCAGTTTCTCCCAGATTAGCCACCTCTGGTTCCCGGAGAAAGTGGGGCAGCTGTGTTCTGCGTTCTAGCCTCTTGCGGAGGGTGGGGCCGCCGAGGGAGCTTACCGACGTGACAGTTGTACATCCAGATGCGGTAACCATCATAGCGGCTCCTACACTTCATGATGTTGTTAGAGAAATCTGATTCTGGCACCTCGTAGTTGGGGTTAATGACAACCTGGAAGGAATCAAGTCACAGGACACTTCAACTCTTCTGCTGGATGTCCTCCACTCCAGGGCAGAGGCTGTGTCCCCTTAACAGTATGGCTGGGTCTTCCCTAAGAGAGGCTGTGGCAAAATGAGGCTAACTGGGTCTGACGTCATATCCTGGCCTGGTAGGGGCCACGCTGGAAAGCCTGTGTCTGACCTGCTAACCACAGCCTACCCAGGCCATGTGCATGTGCTACTGTCCATTCAGACAAACTGGCAAACGTCCCTCTCTGAGGTGGCCTCATTTTTCTTTGATTTCTCTTCCCCCCAAATCCTAGTTGTCTCCTCAGCCCCACCTACCCAACATGGGTGGATAGCGCCTTCCAGACTAAGGTCCAGACAGCTCCCTGTCTATTCTAGCATGTGGACATGAGCACATCCGATTACAACCTGGGTTCAAGTCAGGCTCTCAGGGTGGGTGTGGCCAGTGTAGGTGCAGGGTTGGGGTGAACTATGTGGTTTTCACAGTCCTTCCACACTCATATCCAAGGTTCTAAAACTCAGGGCATCTGAGGGAAGTGGATTGAGGTCTCTGTATCTAGAGAAGATGAAGCAAGGACCCCAGAAACCCATCTGCCCATCCATCCCTGCCTCTGAGTCTGTGCACCCCTGGCCACTTCCTCCCTTTGGGAGTCCTCTTCCGGTTCCTGTTGTATAAGCTCTATTGTCTGTCACAGAGGTTAGCTCTCGTGTCCTGTTGACTTACAGTCCAGGGCATCCACAGCTCTGTGTCATTAGAAACACTAGCATACCCTCAAGTCTACCCATCTGCTGATTGTACCACTTAGGGGACAAGAACAGGACATAGAGACTTGTGGCCTGCATTAGTCTAGCTGTGACATGAGGATACTAACAGTGTCCCTTCACTGGGAGAGGCAATGGGTCGATGCACTTCCTGCACAAAGGCAGCCTGGGCTATCAGAGACTGTTAAGCACTTTTAGCAGATATGATGATACACATTCACCCTGCTGAGTGACAGCAAGCTGCCAATATGAGCCACCAGGCACTGCACAGATGCCCATAGCCATGGAAGTCCATTCTTTAAATCAGAGTGCTCTGCTCCCAGGCCTGCGGTGGTTCTGGGTTTGGCTTGTGGCTAGAAAGTGCTTGGCTGTCTACTTTTTAGAGCTGATGATGCCCAGGGACCCTTTCAAAGCACCCTGTGGTTACTTCTCCACAGGTGTTGGCTCTTCAAGGGAGTGTCTAGCAGTAAAGACTGTGGGCTAGACCATGGGCTGGCTGAATTCCCCACTAGGAATGCTTTCAAGGCAGAGCAACCCATTTCTGGTCACACACTTTGCCATCCAACAGGGCAAGCACTGGGAAACGCAACACATGGGGATATGTGGAAATGAAGCCTCTGTAGGCAGAAATGCAGCCATGTGCCAGGAGAAAACTGGGATACAGTGTTTCTCTCCCCTGCCACATGGGCCTGGCTGGAGTATGCCACAACTGTCTGCAGGAAGGTGGAAGCCAGGACTCCCTGGCTCTTCCTCAGGGCAGGGTAGTAGGAAACCTTCGCAAAACAGTCTCCTGGCCAGGGCGTCCTTAGTTTGACTTCCTAGCCTTACAGATTCATTTGTGTGCTCGGAGACGGCCCTTTTGCAGATCCTCCAAGGAAGGAAAAATCACAGTTGCAGGGTAATGCAAATGCTTTCAGCCTCAATAGAACAGACCAAAGCAAGGTGTGAAGTCCGGAGGAAATCAGTATGGTGGCTGAAGGGGAAGCCGGAGATGTGGGTTGCCTCGGAGTTCATGGACCCACTTCCTGATTCAAAGTAGCTCACACATACCTTTTGATTTCAAGCTCCTGAGGTTAATTGACTGTCTCTACATCTTGGGTTCCATTATGGGCTCCCAACATGCCCTGCAGGCTCAGTATCCTTCAGGCTCATGTGCCTCATGTATTATGCTTGACAGATAAGATGTCCTCTGAGTGAGGTACCCTGCCTGGCCTCATGAATCTTACTTCTGGACACCCACAAGAAGGCTGATGAAGTTGCTTCTCTTTCTCCCAGCAGCCCTGGGTTCTGCCCACCTCACCTGGAACAGGTAGTCTCCAGGGGGCACATCGGTGATGTCTATCCACTGGCAGTCAATGTCATGACGGTACATGTCCCAGCAGCCCATGGTGATACCTTGTTCTCCAAAGTTGGCACACTCATAACTCTTCTGAATGTCTGTAGGTGGGCAGAGAAGAGCATCACCATGCATCTATGCCTGCCTCACCTCTTCTAGTCCCCAAGCCTCCCAGCCCTGTTCAGCCCATCCTTCCCATGTGGGTTTCTGATACCTTCTCATTTCAGCAGAACCCTCTCACTCAATTCCCTAATCTACATGCCAGCATTCCCTCCAAGCCCAGTTCATGGTCTTCTCCTCCCTGACCAATCTGGACTATGCTGGTATTCCTGTGAAATCCTCAGTTTAGGATAGGGATGAGTGTCATGATCCGAGACATCTGTAGTGTTTACTGTTTATCTCAACATGAGGTCATCTAATCCTCTCTAGACCATCAGCAACTGGACTCTGGAATCATATCTAATCTGTCTTCCTCATAGATTGTCTGTACACAGTAAGTGTTCAAAACCTCTTTTCTATGGGATTTCATGATGTCAGCAGTGGGCCACACCAGCATCTAGAACCTCATGTGAGCAATAGGTAGAGAACAGGTATCTGTCCTGAAAAGGTCCTTGGTGTGTGAGAATGGCAGATGTACTATCAGGCAATCACAGTAAGGTGTGATGACCTACCTGAGGTAGGAGCAGAAGGATATGTGCATGGTGGTCAGGGAGAGGAGTTGGGAACATGACAGAGCTCTATAGCCTGATACAGGAACTTGGATTGGGACCCTGGGAAGAATGGTCAGGCTCAGATGACCAGACCTCACCTGGAAGCCATGCAGCCCTCTCCCTGCCAGTGAGAACAACTCTGGGAGGAGGGGGGGAGCAGATGGCATCAGAACCACTTCCTCCAGCCCCAATGTGTAGCCATAGAAGGTCCTAAGAGTTGGCAAATAAAGGCCACGTGGATACCCAGCAGTGGCCAGAGTGACATGGAGAGGTGCGTGGCCTGGCCTCCATCCAGATGGACTGTGTTCAAATCCACTGAGAGTGTTCAAAGTTCTGTGAAGCCCCAACCTTCCCCTTCATACATACCTCCCTCACACTCTGTGTCCTCCAAGCAGAAGCTGGCCTTGTGACCCTCAGCCACCTTGGTGCCATTGAGGCTCAGCAGGTCATAGTAAGTGAATACTTCCATGCTGTGGTAGTGCCTGGGAGCCAGAAAACAGGGCCCAATGTCAGTGTCTGGAACCATGGCTGCTGGGGAGCAGCTTCCTAGCTGGTGAGTTCCCTCCGGAGAACCACAAGGCAACAGGGCCAAGGGTGGCAGGGACAGAAATGAAGAAGGAACTCAGGGAAGGGAAGACCAAAGCAGAGACAGTAACTTCTGGGCAGGGGTGTCTGACATTTTGCCACGCCTTGATCCCCTCATCAGGAGTGGGAATGACGTCACTTAATGGGTGGAATGCTGTGGGTGTCAGTGAGCTCAGCTGACAGCCCAGTGTCTGGTTTTTTTTTTTTTTTTTTTTTGGTTTTTTTGAGACAGGGTTTCTCTGTGTAGCTTTGCTCCTTTCCTGGAACTCACTTGGTGGCCCAGGCTGGCCTCGAACTCACAGAAACCCACCTGGCTCTGCCTCCTGAGTGCTGGGATTAAAGGCATGTGCCACCACCGCCTGGCAAGTGTCTGGTATTTAATCGTCTCAGTACAATAAGCTTTTTAATACACAGGGACCTTCCTGAGGGCCCAGCTGGCTCACAGCTCCCTCATGGAATCTTGCTCCAGATTTACCATAGGTCTAACAAATACCCATGTATTAAAAGCTTCTTTCCTATGGGGGACGCTATTGGGACACTATGGACTATTTGGAGGCACAGCCTATGAGTTTTAGGTGATTGGAAACATGCCCTCTCAGAAGGAATTTCAGGACCACAGTCCCTTTCACTCTCTGCTTCCTGGATTCAGATGTGTTTGCCCCTATGCATGTCCCCACACATGTGCTACCATCCGCTGCCCTTGGACACCATGGCTCTGAACCTTCAAAACTGTGTGAGCTTAACAAACCTTTCTAAATTAGTTTCCTCAGATTTTTTTTTCTTACTAACATAAAACTATTAGAACATACTAATTTTTTTTTTTTTTTTTTTTTTTTCTGAGCTGAGGATCGAACCCAGGGCCTTGCACTTGTTAGGCAAGCGCTCTACCACTGAGCTAAATTCCTAACCCCAGACTAATTTTTAAGATCACATTTTTTAAAAGTAGGACTGGAGAAGGAAGGAAGGAGGTAAAAGGGGTGGGGTGGCAATCACAGGGGAACAGGAATCACTAAGATATAGGGCACATGCCCGGAGAAGAGCACACATGTACCCGAGTGACGTGTGTGCACGCTGGTGTGGGAGAGCAGGCCTGGCCTTGGCCTAAGAGCCCTGGGAAGGGAGCAGTAAGCCCACGCTCCCCAGAATGAGCGAACCAAACAGGAAGGGGAAGGATAAGGGTTAGGAGGATTCTGGAGAGTGGGTGGTTCTCAGGGAGGGACATGGCAGCAGCTCAGAAAAGCACATCTCTGGGGTTCTAGAAGGAAGCGTGTACAAGCCAGGCGCAGTTAGTTCCCTTGGCTGATAGTTTACGGCAGCCCATGCCATCACTTGAGAGAAATTGAGAACAGATGTCCTGAAGAGTGTCCCGTCTGATTCAGGGGAATCGGTGCTACTGAGGGCAGCTGAGGGGATTCCAGAATCATCCATTATTCAGGCTCAGAACAAAAGATAGCAGGCTGGCTTTGCCTCGTCTCCACCTGCTCTGTAACTATTCTAACACGCTCATCTCCGCCATTGCGGGGACATTTCCTAAAGGAAGCCTCTTCAGGCACTGTAGGGGCAGAAGCCCTGGCTTTGTTTATGTCCAGCCCAACTTCCCTCTTTGGTAAAGCAAGAATATTATTGCCAACTCCTGGGGCGAGGTAAGGACAAAATAAGATAAATGGCAGAGCTGGGGCTGCAGCTCAGTTATTGGAATGCTTGTCTAGCATGCAGGATGCCTTTGGTTCGATCCCCAGTACCACATAAACTAGCCATGGTAGCCTGTGAACCCAGCACTGAGGAGGTGGAGACAAGGGGATCAGAAGTTCATGGTCATCCTCAGTTGCAGGAGTGAGTTTGAGGCCAACCCAGGTACAGGAGAACCCGTCTCAAAAATAAATAAATAGGGGCTGGAGAGATGGCTCAGAGGTTAAGAGCACCGATTGTTCTTCCAGAGGTCCTGAGTTCAATTCCCAGCACCCACATGGTGGCTCACAGCCATCTGTAATGAGATCTGGCACCTTCTTCTGTATACATAATAAATAAATTAATGAAAATAAATAAATACATAAATAAGGACAGAGACATAAAAGAACCCACATGAGGCTGTAACAAAGGATGTTCTCAGTGTTGGCCAACATCCTTATCCTGGCTCCGCCCATCCGCAGTCACAGCTGCAGCAGTCAAGGCTCCTGGGGTCCTGTCACAGCCTGACTATTGGTGTAGCAGCCTGGAGCTTCCTCCACCATGTGTGCAGGAGAGAGGAGGGCCGTGGAAAGGGTTTCCAGAGAGGAAATTAGAGGCTCTTTTCTTCCTCCCGAGTTTGCTCATGCTATATAAATAATGTCAGAAGTTGCTAAGTCGGGCTTCCCCAGGTCATTCATGTTTCTGGTGAAATGGTACTGGGCCAGGGCCAGCGGACAGCCCTTACAAGGAACATTTTGTAGCGGATGAGGTGATGACTTTGAGGGAGTCTATTTTGGCTCCCTGCAGGGAGCGGATGAGACATGAGGTCTGACTCACGGAATGAAAAATGTCTGCTCCCTCAGAGAGGGGCTTATGTGACTTGCCGACCGGCTGGAAAGAGCACAGGGAAGTACGTTTGTGTTCTGTTGTCTAAACAGAGTTTAGATGGAGCCACAGACAGGCTGTTGTGAAGCGGCCTCCTGTAGTCAGACCTCCTTCAGTCTGGAATTGGGTCTTTTCTAGCTACAGTTTTCTTCCTGGGGATGAGTACTGGGAGGAAGCCATAGCCCCTGCTTCTTGCTGATCGCTGTCCTGGAGCATGTCTGCTTTATCTCCTGGACACCCTTGAAGGCCATATGTCCCTCCTACGTCCGAGGTAGACGTGAGATCCATCTAGCCTCCCACAGGCTTCCACCCAGAAGACAATGATGGGTGCCAGGAAGGCAGGAAGGAGAGTCTTGGGCAACACAGTGGCCCTCTTAGCAGCTCAGAGTCTAAGGGTAGACTGAGCCCTGGGGTGGGCATTGGAAATGGCAGACATGAGAAGAAATCTCAGACCCAGAATTCTAAAAAAGGGAGTGTGGCCTGGTGCCTCATAGAATTACTATATTTGCTTGTTTGGTTTTCCTTCCTGTGGTGCTAGGAATACTCGGTGCTCTACCACTGAGATACCCCACCGGCCCTTGTTTTCCTTGAGACAGGGACAGACTATGAGTGAGTCCAGTGGCCATGGACTCACCATGTGGCCCCAAATTCATTATCCTGCCTACTGAATGCTGGGATACCAGGTATAGGCTACCATGTACAGCTTTTGGGGTCCTTATAATCTAGGTAAAATGAAAGTTGGTCTTTACTGTAGGATTCCAGGGCTCTATGTCCTGACAGCTGGCACTCCTCTGGGGATATGTCATGCTGGATGAAAATGTAGATGGAGAAGAGACACAGCATGTTCACAGGAAGCTATACATGTCTTGGCGTACTATTGCTATAGATTGAAGAAGAGGCACTTGGGTGTTTTCCAGTCCTATCAAGGTCTGCCATAAAAGACAGGGGTCCTTCAATGGGCTCTAGCTTGCCATCCACATGTGTCAGGCCTACTGAATGGTGAGATGAGGGCCTCTAACTGGTTCATTGCATCTGTGCTTCTGACCCTGTTGGTGGAGGGGGCTACTAGGCACATGGTAGAGGCAGGCTGGAGAGACACCCCTTTCTGCATCTGTGCCACTTCTGAACCCAGGGGCTACAGCCTGTGCTGGGCCCTATTCTTCTGCTTCTACAGCTCCCTCTACCCTACCCTACCCTGCCCTGGGATTCCCCAAGAAGGGAAGGGCAAGCCCCCAAGATAGAGCTGACTGCATCGAGGGTACTGATACCAAGGGCACCATAAATACATCAAAGAGCACTAATCTTTCTGTCTCAGCTTTGTGTCTTCAAGAGCATAGTTCTGCTCCTCAATGTAGCATGAATGAATGTGGAAGTGGCCAGTTCCCCATTCACATTAATGTGAACCAGGGCTCTCTCTCTTGCTTGGCTCCATTCATGACTTCAGGATGTCTGTAAACCTGCTGAAATGGAGAGTCAGTTCTTTCAAAACAACTTTCTTGAGTTGAGGAAGGGCCAGGCCAGCAGCTCTCAGGAGCCTCTACAAGGGGCCCAAGAAGAGCTAACTTCAGCTTCCCTGGAAGGTGTTCCCAATGAACCTGAAGAATACCAGACAGTCTCACGTTTGTAATCCCAGCACTTTGGAATTGGGGGAAGGAAGATTGGTAGTTCAAGGGCAGCTTTGGCTAGATAGGGAATCATACAACCAGCGAGCCTGCAGACTGAGTGTATTTGTGGGGCTCATGAAGTTCTTTGGGTCTTGCGGTCATAGTTGTATACCTGTGCCTACAGTGTTTGTCTCTCATCAAAACTGTGGCATGCTAGGTTAGTTAAGAAGATATGTGGCCAGTCCCTGGGCACAAGGACAGAAGAGGGACTGTACCAAGGTCACTGACCAAGGGCATAATACAAGTGAGAGAACAACCTTGAGGGCGTTACCTCCAGGTCCAATTGAAAAGAAATCATGCTTTGCCCATGTTCTCCACCCTCCCCTCCCAAACCATTGATGGGAACATTTGTAGGCAAAGGAGAAAAGAGACCCCAGGAAAAGTGGGGAGGGAGAGTCAGAGTCCCTGGGACTTCAGATCACAACACTGCCATGATGTCACCATATTCTTGGAGTGGAGACGGACAGCTCTGGGGGTAAGCATATGGCTCTAGGAGCTTCCTACCACATAATCTTGGGTGGGCCACCATATGCTGGGCTGGGATGCAATTACCTTCCACTTATAGACCCATAGGCAGCACCAGCCCCTGCTGTCCTGCCTTCCCACCACATGGTCTCTAAGGGAAACCAGGCCATGATTCTACTCCAATTTGTACCCTGGCAAAGACGAAGTGACTCCTCGGGCTTCAGGGTATTTACAGCATTCAGTGAGTTGTTTCAAAGGAAAATCAGAAGCTTAAGTGGGATCATAGTATTTTCTTTTGGAATAGGCTGTACAACCCTATCCTCAAACTGATTTAAATGTGAGTGGATCATGATTTATGGCATGAAAAAGAAGCAAAACATAGGAAGGCGTCTGATGAAAGTTTGGAAGAGCTAACAGGGAGAAGAGCACATTTGAGAGCAGATGGGCCCAGCTGAGACCCCTGAACTGTAACTCGTTAGGCTAGCTCAGGCAGTTGTATGGAATTCAATGACCTGTTCATTGGAATGGCAAATGTGAGTGCATCTGCCTCTGATGTGATTGCAGTGGGATGGAAGCCTAGAAGGAGCTTCCCAGGCTCTGATGTACAGACCTGTGGGGGGTCCTACTGAAGTGCAGATGGGTTCATTGGTCTGCAGCTCTGGCATTCAACATGCCCAGATCTCACTGTAATGGTAGACACACCCATCCAGGGGCCTCACTTTGAAAGACAGGGACCTAGTACAAACATTTCCTGTCATAGATAGAATATTAGAGAGAACGGATCTACTAGGAGTTCCTGAACCTCTAGAAGAGGGATTCCTGGTAGGAGGAACAGCAGCCTCTTTTCCAACAGTGTGCCTGCAGTGTCCTCTACCTGCCCAGACTCAGGACAAAAAGTGACCAGGTAGTGGCAGCGGAGTGATTGGATTACAAGTCAAGAGGAGCAAACGAAACAGGAAGGGGGAGGTCCTGGCGGCTTCCATAGGCCCTGGGGGGCACTGGTTCTAGGATTTCCCACTGTTCTTCTGTCCTGACCCAGTCTTTGCAGCACCTGGATCACAGCCACAGATGAGCTGGAAGGGAGCCCAGAAGTCCCAGCAATGTGGCCCAGTTGGCCTAATGTCAGGCTGCTGGTCAGGGACTTAGGTTTAGCAGGCAGGCTTAGGCCGGCTCTCATGACTCTGAGTCCTGGGGCTCCTATCTCCATACCCCTAGTCTTCCTAGAGATATGAAAAATCCCAAGTAAGGAGGACGACCAAGGGAGATTTGAAATGGCAGCGGGGGAGGGGACTCATTAAAAGTATTACCACGTGTATGCAAATGCCATAATGAAGCTCATTACTTTGTAGACTAACTTCAAAATTTAATTCAAAAAAAACCTCACAATGGTATGCAAAATATATTTCTGCATGGACAGAAGGCCCAAGGCTGCAGACCTGAAAGTTCCCTGTAGAGTACAAGTGTACTGTGCATGCCTGTAGAAACTGCTGACTGAAGGTCCCTGGAGGGGCCCTGGCACTCAGATCAGCATGTCTCCTAGGGTCAAAAGAACTGGAGCCAAGAGGCAGGGGCTCAGCCAGTGAGCTGGGAGTGGAGAATGGCTTCCAGAGACATAGATTACTCATCTGCCTAGATCTTGGATTGTTGGCCTTCCTGAGGTGACTCTGGCATTCTAGCTCCCTGGTCTGGGTCCTGAAGAACACCAGGCTGAGTAACTGATCAATGGAGGCATGGCCTACCTGTGGCAGTCATGCCAAATCCACGCATGGCGGCCATTCTTGGGGCGGAAGTCGGACTGGCCATTGTTGTGGATCTGGGAGGAGAAGCGGAGAAGGCGACGGTAGCCCGTGGTGGGGTTGGTGTTGACAGCGGAGGCTGAGAGACAGTTCTCCTCCATGGCGCACTGCAGCAAGAACATGGGCCTGTCCTCTAGGTAGGCGGTCTGTTGCACAATCTCGGCGTTAAGCACCAGGTCAGGTGCAGCTAGGGAAGACAGTCATGGGTCACAGACTAGAAACCCCTTCCGTGGGCACCCCTGAGAACAGTGCCATCATTCTGTACACGTCCTGAAGCTGGCCTAGGGCTCCTCCATGTTACCTTCCTGTCACCCCCAATTATGCTCTCTCTTTTCCAGAAGTCTTCTGGACACTCCCACAGAAGGGGTTTCCAGTATAGGTGGGCAAACGGCTGACACACAGATGGGTGACTGACACCTGTGGGCTCCTTAGATCATTCTCTCTACTTTCAAGTCCCCCAGACTTCCCATAATTAAAAAAAAGAACAATAATGAAGGAGACGCCACTCACCCTTGGTGTGACTCTCTCTCTCCCAGCATGCATGTGGGATTTATGGCCTACTAATGCCGTTCCCCCCCAAAATGCATCTTAACTATTGATGTCTAAATACTGCCACATTCATGTTATGGTTCTGTAATATTTAATTCGTCACCTGCTTCTGTATTTTAGGGAGGCAATGCCCTGGCTGACTAGAATTTTTCAGTTAAAGACAAGTCTGTGATCAATATGCTATAGTCAAACTGCACCTAAATTGTGTGTGGGTGTGTGTGTGTGTGTGTTTTCTTTAGAATGATTCTCTAGCAGAGACATTTCCAGGTGAAAAAGCAGCATGATTATAAAACTTTGATGCACATTGCCAAACTGCCTTCTCGCAAGTTTTTCCTGTTTCCTTTCGTCACAGCATGGCATACAGCTTGTATAGAAAGGATGCTGTCCACATTGTCGGGGGTGGGGGAAGGAGGCCTCTTTCTACAGATGTGAACTGCAGGGCTCCCGTGAAACTTCAGAAAGCAGTTCACAGCAACATCCTAGGCCTAACTTCAAACACTAGGAGTTGAGACCCCCCATATGAAGTTGTGTAAGTGAATGTGGAGGTCTTGAAATTTTTGGGAAGAGTGAAAGGATTCTGCATACACAATGGCTGAAAATTAATTCAGAAATCAAATGCCTGATGAGGCTGAGGTGCTTCTGGCAGTGCCTGCCCATGTTGCATTGATTGTGTGACTTCACCACAGCCTTGGTTCTGAACACACAGCATGCACATTGTGCATTGTACATGTCACATGTGCAACACCAACAAACACTGCCCCAAACACCTCAACTCATCGTCAAGATTTCCATGTGTTATGATTTACAGTGCTTTTACTGTACATAAGAGTTTTCTGTTCATGGAGAAACACGGTTCAAGTATGGGAAACAAAGACTTCGAATATTTCCCTCCTAACATTCCTTTGCAAATAAATGTAACATCAGCACATCTTCAGTTGTATTGTGTTAGAGTGTCCCTTTTCAAAAAGTGCTGCTTAAGATGCTGACTTGAATTTCATTTTTTAAAAAAAATGTTGAAAGAATTTTGGTTGGGATTAGAATAGATTTCTAATCACCTCTGAAATGGCCCTAAACATACGTCTGTTGTTTTGTATTATGTATTTATGCAAATGGTGTTCTTAGCATTAACAATTATAATATCAAAACACTGATCAACTCTTACTCATCAAAATTAAAATACAAAAATAGAAACTACACCCATCTTACTAGTATGTGTGATAGCTAGCTTTTATATTAACTTGACACAAGCCACAGTCATTTGAAAGAGGGAACCTCAATTGAGAAAATGCCCCAACCAAATTGGCCCGTGGAGGGTGCATTTTCTTGATTGATAATTGATGTGGGAGGGCCCAGCTTATTGTGAGTGGTGCCATCCTGGGCTGGTGGTCCTGGGTTCTATAAGAAAGCAAGCTGAGCAAGCCATGGGGAGCAAGTCAGTAAGCAGCACTCCTCCATGGCCTCTGCTTCAATTTTTGCCTCCAGGTTCCTCCCCTATTTCTGTTAAACCCTCTCATGCCTAATTTGCTTTTGATCATAGCAATAGAAACCCTAACTATGCAAATTTAAATTTAATCTTTAATAAATGGTAAAATTATGTGCATACAAAAGAACTGTTGTAAAATAAATGTGTGATTTAGTACCATCAAATGTTTGATTTGTGTACTTATTTTATATACCTATATAATTAAAGTAATGTAAAAATGTCTTAGGCATCTTGAGCGGAGAGGTTTAAAAATACTGGGCCTCTAGGACTGATTTCCAACAGATGCAGAAATTTCATTTTCTGATTGTTGCATGTTATACTGGTTAATTATTAGCTTGACAGAACCTTGAATCACCTGAGCTGAGAGATTCCCTAGATCAGATTGGCCAGTGAGCATGTCTGTCAGGGATTATCTTATTGTTAATTGGTCCATCCCACTGTGGGCAGTACCATTCTCTGGGTAGGGCTGTATGAGTGTAGCCTGTGTTGACAGAGAGCAAGCTAGCAGGCAGCATGGGTACATTTGCCTCTTTCTGCTCTTGACCATGGTTGTGATGCTTTAAGTTCCTGCCTTGATTTCCCTAATATTAAGAGTATAAACTGGAATTACGTACCAAATGAACACTTTTCTCCTATGCTACTTTTCATCAGGATATTTTATCCCAGCAACAGGAATGAAACCAGAGCATCGATAAGTCTCTCAAAAGAGTATGGTCTGGAGGAGAACTCCAGCATTTACCTCTCTCTCTGCTTCCAGATAGTGGATATAATGTGACCAGTTCCCGCCTAGTCCCCCTTCCTAATGGACTGTATCCTCAAACTGTCAGCCAAAATAAACTGTTCCTTTCGTAAGTTGCTTTTATCAGGCATTTGGTGCTTGTGGTAGTTTCAATGTAATTGGCCCCCACAAACTCATAGGGCATGGCACTATTAGAAGGTGTGGCTTTGTTGGGTAGGTATGGTCTTGTTGGAGGAAGTATGTCACTGTGGAGGTGGGCTTTGGGGTCTCATATATGCTCAAGCCACACCTACTGTCTCAGTTCACTTCCTGCTGCCTGCATGTCAAGATGTAAAACTCTCAGCTCTGGGGTTGGAGGGATGGCTCAGTGGCTAAGAACACTGGCTGTTCTTCCAGAGGACCTGGGTTCAATTCCCAGTGCCCACATGGCAGCACACAACTGTCTGTAACTCCAGTTCCAGGAGATCTGACACCTTTACACCAATGTATATAAAATAAAGTTATAAAATAAATTATAAACAAAACAAAACTCTCAGCTCCTTCTCTAGCACCATGTCTGCCTGCATGCTGCCAAGTTCCACTGTGATGATAATGGGCTGAACCTCTGAAGTGTAAGCCAGCCCCAATGAAATGTTTTCCTTTATAAGAGTTGCTGTGGCCATGGGTGTCTCTTCACAGCAGTAGAAACCCTAACTAAGACAGTACTAAAATGAGAAAAGTAACTGATCGACATTCCTTAACCTAACCCTTCCCTGTTTCTTCTTTACCATGCCATCAGCCAGGTCCTGTGCTTAGGGAATAGCTATTGTTTGTCCCCTTTGACCCAGAACCCACTGTGCTTTCCTCTCCTGGTCACACACTGTAAAACCCCAGAGTCTTGGGAAGAGTAACCAATGGTTCCCTGAACTCCTCTAGAACCAGATGGAACAGGTGGGAAGAGTGAGAGGCAGCCCTTAGAAAGTCTTACTTTCTGAGCAGGCAACTCCAGCACCGAAGCGCACCCCACCCTCAGGGCAGGTCACCTCCTCATCGTGGTGGCAGTGTGCCAGGGATAGCTCTGTCCCCGAGCACTTCACTCCACTCATGACCACTTGGTTGGCAAAGACATTTCCATGCCAGTACCAGGTCTCCTGGAGAAATCAACCAAAGAAGTCATTAGTATGTCACCTTGTCAACTTCTGGCTTCACAAAGCCCTCGAGGTTTTATGATCCCATTTTCCAGATGGAGACAGATGAGGCTCAGAGAGCCATTTATCCCAGCCATGCAGTTAGCTGGTGACAGAATGAGTGAGCATCTACAACTAACTCTGCGTTTGCAGAATCGGAGACATCCATTCACATATGCCAATAATTATCTGTCTTATAAAAGTCAACTTCTGGATTTAATTATAGGAAAAGCATTTTATAGGATGCTGACTGAGGAGCCCCAGGTTGATGATGCTGAGATTGATTAAGCTCTTTCTAGCAACAGAACTTCAAAACACTGTTAGCAAAAACTCTTATAATTCAAGAACTTTCCAGTAGAGAAAATGGGGTGGGGGAAGGTAGCAGAAAGGTAAAGAGCTTGCAAGAGAACATAAGATCCTGTGCTTCTGAAGTTTCCAGGGTTTATTTATATGTTAGCTTGTCTCAGCAACAATACCCAGATAGTTGTTTAAATTCAATTATAGATGTTTCTGTGAAGTAGTTTTTAGACAAGATTAACATCAAAATCAGTTGATTTGAGTAAGGCAAATTGTACTGTATCATCGGGAATAGGCCTGGTTCAGTCAGTTGAAAACCTTACAGGGAAAAGAGACAGAGGTCCCTTTGTGAACAGGAATTCTATCCTGGTGGTGGGTGCTCCCCACATTCCTCAAAGACTTAATTCCATCACACTACAAACAGCATACAGGACACTTCAGACTCAACCCTTGGCCCATGGAGAACCCCAACATGCATACTGGAGTGGCCCACAGACAGCAGTAACTGACTTAGAGGTGTCCAACCTGCAACCAGTGGGCCATAGGGGTTCTCAACAAGCCCCCCATAACTATGGAGGCTGTTTAACACAAAATCAAAAACTTACTTAAAACATTATGAGTTTTCTCTGTAATGTTTTGGCAACTGGAAGGCACAGTGTGAACTTTGTAGATAACAACACTGTGTCACAATGTAAACAACTGGACACACCTGGAGCCCCTTATTCTGTAGCTGGAAACAGACTGGGAAAGGAGTGACTTGTTCCGGGCCTTGGGGCTATCAAGGAAGGAGCTATGGCTAGAATGAGGTCTCTTGCCTTGGTCCAGAGTTTGCTTGGTTGTGTCCCTTCTTAGTGGCTGAGCAAAGTTAGTTGAAGAGAAGAGCTGAGTGATGATGGGAAAGGCCAGGCTGGATGGAGGGTGGGCCAGGTTGTGAGGCTAGAGCCACTTACCTGGAAGGCGTTGCTGGCAAAGCCCAGGCCTAGCTGCCGGCAGACCACCATGGCCTCCACAATGCCCCAGTTCTGGCCACATACGGTGCCCCACACAAGCGACCCATTTCTCTCTGTCAGTACCTCCACTCGGCCCTCATAGGGGTTGCGGCCTCCATTCAAGCGCAGCTGTGAATAGCAAGAACATGGTCATGAGGATGGATGGGAGGCTCTCTCGATATTGCTGTTAGTTCCAAGCCAGGTGGTCCTATCTGGCCACCTTTGGATTCAGAGCATCCTTAAGAGTCCCCTGTGTGTCAAATTATGACAATTATGCCAGCACGGACTCAGTAAGGTCTCACCCAGGTGTCTGTTCACCCATCCTGAACACCACTCTTTCAGTAATGTAAGTGCCTTCCAAGAGGTGACATGAAGAAATGAAGCTTCACTGTAGCTGGACAAACAGACCCCAGAGCCTTGTGGATGCTAGGCAAACACTACCAACTAAACCACATCCTAGATCCCTTTCCCTAATGCTTATGCATAAGCCCCAATGCTATTTGCTCTGCTTGGAGGTGTGGTCTCGAAGGGGACAATTAAGGTCACATAAGACCATATGGGAATGTTATAATTTAACCAGACTAGATGTCTTTATAAGGAGAAAAGAGACCCTGGGGATGTAACAGGCACAGAAAGAGGTTGTGTAAGGACAATAAGAAGGTGGCTGGAAACAGGTCAGAACAGAGAAGCCCCAGAAGACACCAAGCCCAGCAACGCCTTGGCTTGGCTGTATTCTCCTGGCAGACCCAGGAAGAAACCAGTCCCATTGGTGAGAATGATGGTATTTCATTTTGTCAGCAGAAGCAGACCTATGGTGAGAAAACTCAGATGCTTTGCTTCTCCCAGCACAGTGGCTGGCACACTTGGGAGCCCCACGCCTGGCCATGCTGTGCCTGGCTGGCCATCACAACAAACATAATCCCTCTTGCATTGGGGTTGAGCTCAGACAGCATAGCCTCGAACCTGGGCCTTTGGAAAGGCAAGAGCTGTTGGCAGTGGTCACTTAGCACTTCTGTGCCGATAACCAGGCACCTGGTCTGGCTAAGCTCTATCTACTGACCATCGAAAGCTTCTGGAAAGCCTCGTTTCTTTGGCTGAGGTCTGTCATGTCACTGAGCTTTGACTCATCTGGAGGATGACTCAGCACATTGGGACTTAGTGCTGGCTATGGGTGGCAGCGTTAACAGGGTTCCCTTAGGATACCTCTGGCAGCTCCACATGGCAGATTTCCCTGTGTGTGCATTCCTGCTCACCCGCAAGGAATGCACAGCTCAGCAGCCTGCTGCTGGGTTCCCACCTATGGCCCAGTTAGGTGAATTGCATCTGGAGTGCCTTGGTGCTCTGGTGTCAAGGTCAAGGACTGCTGTCTAAGCAGGAGCCTGGCACATCTGGTGCCGTGGTGTGTCTGTTTTAATAGCATACAATGTTAGCTCTAGGATATATGTCACACAGCACCCGACGAATTTAAGGCACAGTGGAGAGTATTGTGGAGAAAATCCAGGGTGTTTTGTAGCATTGGCTAGACTTCCTGAAGGACAAGGAGGTGGGGGATTCTTCTCTGTGAGCAAGGTCGGCAAGCTTTAAAGCCTGCCTCAGGAAGGGTGGAGCTTGTCTAGGGTTACAGTTCTGCTGACTTCCTTCAATCTACGCTATGTTGGCACAGTGCTCTGCAGACCTGCCATCCATTCATGTGGTGTCTCTGGGTCCTCGCAGAGAACCTACACCAAGGGTATCAGAGGTGTGGTAGACCCTGAGTCCCTTGTAGAAAATTCTGAGCTGTCACTGTACCACATGCCTAGTCCCAAAGCAAGGGATCCCACAGGGAGAAATCAGATACCTGCCACACCAAGAGTGGCATCTGTTTGTTCATTTGTCACACTTAGAAATGCTGGCTGGCAATGACAGTGGCAGTGGCGGAGCCAGCATCAGGAGTTCATCTTAGGGCACTCTTGATACCTCGGAGAGTCCTTCAGAGTAAGGCCACCTGGTTTGTATCCTCTGGGGCCTCAGCATCACAGGTCCCTCTGAGCATCCCACCTCCTCACCTTTTTCTGGAAGCCCATGATGGGAATGTTGCATCGCACACCAGCATCCTCCTCATGGTTGCAGCCCTGTGACTCTGTGTTGAGTTTGCAGTCTATGATGGACTTCTCGGTCCCCGTGCACTGGACCTCGTTGAGGTGAATGGGCCCGATCCCTAGGAAGGGAAAGAAGATGGGTGCTATACAATCACCTGGAGGAAGTTTCTTGGAACAGGCAAGACAGACCCTAGAAATCAGACTCTGCCTCTTCCGTCTTCAAAACCTCCCCCGACCACAGCCCCTTCTCCCAGGAGAGAACTGGGGGTGCATATTTTGTCATAAGTGCAGATAAAATTCACTACTAAACTGCCATGGGACCTTGGTCAGATCACTTAGTATTATGGTTTGGATGTAAAATGTTGCCCATAAGTTCATGAGTTTGAACGTCTGGTCACCAGCTGGTGATGCTGTTTTGGAAAGCGTGTGAAAACTTTAGAAGATGGAGCCTTGCTGGAAGAAGTGAGTCATGGGGCAGTGGGTGGGCTTTGGGGGCTTGAAGGCCAGGTACCGCTTCCTGTCTATTATTTCCTTTCTGACTTCAGATGGAGATGTGACCAGCTGCCTCATGCTTTGGCCACCATGCCTTTCCCGCCATGATGGACTATATCTTTTCTTAAATAAACTAGGCCTAAATAAATCTTTTGCTTAAGTTGCTTCTTGTCAAGTATTTGGTCACAACAATGGGAACAGTAACTCACAGACTCAGCCTCCCTGGTCACTGGGTCTCTTTAATAAAGCGGTCAGATTAGATGATGTTACCTTTACCCTGCAGCTACCATAGTTTTAGGCATTTAGGAGTCTGAAAGTCATAACTATGGCTGTACCTGTAAAGTCCCTACAGGAAACAGGTAGCCTATGCAAACTAAGAGGTCTGAGTTAGAAGGGGCGGGGGAGCATTTTAAAATACAGTCAAGGATGGGATGTTGAGAGTGTACATCATCGGGTATATAAGAACTCAGGGCTAATAATACTGGGGCTTGGACACACCCCCGTGAATGAGAGAAGAGCCAATAACTCACTTAGGAGAGAAGACCCCTGAAAACAGCTGCTACCCTCCGTGGAGGGACTCTCCTCTGGTTGCCTCCAGTTCTCACCAGTATCCTGTGTTGGCCAAACCCAACTATGCCTTGAGTCGCTGGGCATCATGGGTGAGGGTGGAAAGTGAACCCAGACGGGCAGACATCTCTTAGGCTCCTCCCACCTCAGCCACAGGAACCTTAGGCTCCTCCCACCTCAGCCACAGGAACTTAAGCTCCTCCCACCTCAGCCACAGGAATCTTAGGTTCCTCCCAGATAAGCCACAGGGACCTGGATTCTGTCACAGAGCCAAGTGCTCCGCCCTCTGCCTGGCCCACTCTCCCTCTCTCAGCCCACCCACGGACATCCATCCATCCTTCATTTCCCTGGAGAAGCCTCTCTGGTCCTCACTTCACCCTGTCTGTGTTGCATCCAGTCCTGTAGTACACCGCCTTGAGCACTCTGCTTTTACTGCTTCCCTGAAGTCTTTCCCGCAGGAGGGCAGGGACTCCATGTTTTCCTTTGGAATATTCCCAGCCAGTGCCTGGAAAGGCAGGAAACCCCCACAGTGTCCACATAGATGCAGCTGACATCAGTGAGCACCTGTGACCTATCAGCCTCAATGCCATGGGTTATGGACTCAGGAGGCAGAGTCTGCCGTGGAAAGTTCCCAGTGCCTAGGCAAGGCAGGAGTCACATGGAGAAACAAAGATGGAGATGGCCACAGGTTCTCTTACAGCCTAGGAGGGTCGTAGGCCCTAGTAGGGGAGCGGAGTGTCTAGAGACAGTCCCCATCTAGCTGTCCTGAGGCCAAAAAAAAAAAAAAACTGACTTCTAGGAGAAAAATGCTAAGTTTTTGCTTCCTTAGAAATTTATAAATGAATAAGTTTCCAATTTCTTGGAATTTTATACATTAGTAAAAATACTTCAGGAAAACTTGCTGGAAGATTCACAAGGATTCAAAGTACAAAGGCTCAGACAAAATACTGAGTGAGCCATAGGACTAGGGCTTCTGTTATAAATTTGAGGGTGATGACGGAGAGGTGGCCTCGGTGGGTGTTTACCATGTATTGGACCCCAAACAGCCGTCCTAATTCATGTAACATCACCACAACCACTGTTGCATGTGCGGCAGGCTGGCCACATGTACTTCTTGCTGCGGACAAAAGGCCTGTGCAGCCACTTTCTAGCACTGTCCTGCCCAATACACGGGCACCGGGCCACTCAAAACACAGCCAGGGCCAGTATCCGGGCTGTAAGCATAGACGACACGAAAAATGGCAAAGCTGTGTCATGAAAATGCAAGCAATCTCGCTAACAGCACTTGTACCAACTGCACGTTAAAATCGTAATATCCTGCATATCCTGGGTTGAACAAAATAGATTGTTAGAGTTAACTTCATCTTGAATTCTTTTTCTTGTAGCTACTAGAAAATTCAAAATTACCTATGTGGCTCTTTCTGCCAGAAAGCATTGGTCCGCAGAGTTGGAATGTTTTACCAGCGTCTGTTCAGTTGACCATGCCTGTTCAACTGGAGTATGCCCCACTTCCTGGGGTGCCTCCCTCCCTCGATCCCTCCCTGGACGTCTCTGGAGCAGTATCTGCTGTGCACAGAATCTAAGGGCAGGAGCTAAGGCACACAGACCTATCCCCCACACTTGGTTCAGTTGTCAGGGAAAGTGCATGTGTTGGCAGACAGCTGGGACTTTTGGGGGGTACAGGGGGGCGCTGAAGTACAGAGAGAAGAGCCTGCCATAACCTGAACATCCATCCTGGTGACACTGGAGCCAGACAGAGCCCCACACACCACCTCTCCAGCCACCTTGTTTTGCAGTGAAGAATCTCAGGACCAGCAGGTTCTTCAAGGTCACAGACAAATAAGTAGCCAGGCCAGGGTGAGGACTCAGCCTCTGCCCTTTCACTACCCATGGGTTTGGGTGCGGTTTCTTCTTCCATCGGCTGGAGCCAGGATTCAGGAGCTGACCCTATCTGCTCTGGGGCACGTCTATGAATGTGGTACTTTTCCTCTCCCAACTGCTATCGTCATCTCCCCAACGTGGCAGAGGGCAGATAAATCTTCCATGGTGCCTTGAAGGCCAACATCAAAGGCACCCAAGGCCTCTTCTTCCTAGAATTCCTCAGGCACTTGTAAACCTTTGGCTGCTCTGGGCGGTGAAAAAATTAGGTCATACAGCAGTCACTCATTACACATGGAATGTCCATGTCATCGAGTGCTTGTTTATGCCTCAGGATGAGTGACTGTGGTCCTGTGGACCTCAGGAAAGCACAGACCATGTTGATCACCCAGCAGAGTGGACTGTGGAAACGCTGAGGAGCCAGACTTCTTCACTGGGACCTAAGGAGAAGGGGTTGTTGTGTGGCAGAGCAGAGACTTCCAGGCAACACAATATGCTGCTGCAGCGTCTGCCCTAAACCACCAACCCTTTAGCAGGCACTTGGAACATTTGCACAAGAAAGGATCAAATGTCATCAAGACTAGTCAAGGAGGGAGGTAGCGTCAAAAAAGGAAGCGAAAATCTTAAGAGGGAATTTGAGCTTCAGTCTGTCTGCCAACTATTAGGTTTCCCTGAGCCTTGAATTCTTCATATGATGGACCAGAGAAACTGAGTTCCTCTCCAGCAGGGCAGGTCTATGATCCTAAGACTTTCTCAGTTCTTTCCCAGGGAAGCTGGGCGCGTGGCACACTGCAGGGCAGTCAAGCAGATGAACTAAAGTGGATGAGCTGCACTGTTAGCACATGAGAGTTCTGGTTCTTTAACTGAGCTGGAGATGAAGTTCAACCAGCAGGGAGAGCCACTGATATAGTGTTCAGGGCCTGGGTGAGTGGGGGCTATTCCTTCAGGCTGCAACCAGTGACCTCACCAGATTCCTTTCCATGCGATGATGGCTCCATTTGTAAGAGTATCAGTTTCCTCTCACAGCCTGGGGCAGTGGTCCTCAACCTTCCTAATGCTGAGGCCCTTTAATACAGTTCCTCATGTTGTAGTGCCAACCTCAAGCCGGGCAAGGCTGCACCAGGGTGGAAATGCAAGGTGATGGCTGGTTGGTTCTTTTGTGTGCAGCCACACTTGATGGATTCTGGGGTCTTTTCCTGGTGGAAGGACCTGGGATTCTGGCTTTCCCACTGGAGCAGCTAAGAGTATGGAGCAGGGAGTTGGAGGCCTGGGCTGGTGTGTCCACTAGTGGCTGTTTCATCATCTCTCTTTGCCATCCATCCTTTCTCTAGGTGGCAGTTCCAAATCCATCAGATGGGGATTTGGTGTTCTCTAAGGATCTGCCGGGAAGTGTGTGTGTGTGTGTGTGTGTGTGTGTGTGTGTGTGTGTGTGTGTGTTTCCAGGATTCCCTAATGGTTGAGCTGCTGCGAGGAAGGGGCAGAGTAAGTTGACCTTGAGGGGATCATGGCCCCCAGCGGGGTCTAGGTTCCTAGGGCCATATTGCCCCTCCAAGAGACTCCCACCTTCAGCTCCTCCGTTCCTTACCTTGCCCGAGCCTGGAGCCTGTGACGGCCTCTTTAGCAGTCCCGAAGCCCAGCTCCCGGCAGACCACACTGGCAGAGACCAGGTCCCACTTGTCATCACAGACGGTTCCCCATTCTCCATTCTTGAGCACCTCCACTCGGCCCTCCCCGACCTGGGCTCCACCTCTCAGCCGCACCAAGGGTTGCTGGAGAGACACATGGTCCTGCTGAGTGCAGAAGTGACACACATCCTTGGAGTTGTCACTGCCCCACTCCTTTTTGTCCCCCCCTCAAAGCCCCACCCCCACCTCCACCCCCACCCCCGTGGCCCTGCCAGATCCCCATAGCTCAGAGTCTGAAAGTGCTCAACCTGTTGAGGGTCGGGTGGCAAACATGTCCTGTGTAGCTTCTCTGTCCTGGACCACTAGGAAGGCCAGCCAAGACCCGCATCAGCTCATCACCCCTTCCCAGGCTTGGCTCCTAGATTCCACCATCAGCCGCATCCTTCTACCCCCAGCTCTGAAGCCTCCCAGCGTTTAAAGCTACAGAGAGAAGCTTCTCCCGGCCAAGTCCACAGATTCCAGGTGAATCTTGTTTTCTGATGCTCGTAATAGAGCTTTACAGTCTCGCCCTGCAGGGAGACTCCTTGGCGGGAGGCCAAATGCAGGCAATAATCCTGCTCATAAGGAGGAAGGAGGCCACAGGAAGTGGCAAGACAGAGTGAAAACATGGAGCCTTATCAGGAAAGACAGACCTAATCAGGACATGCCTGGGAGGCTGCAAGGGATAGGATCTTCCTAGTTAAGACTAACTGCCATCCAAGTCCAGACGATGAGAGGGTGGAGATGGTAGTTTAAATGCCCCTTATCTTACCCACTGTCTGGAAGCCTCAGCCCCCTTCTGCAACTTCTGGAATTACACGAGAGTCAGACCCATTCCCTGCCAGTTCATGAAGCCTGTGGATTGTGTCTTAACGGATAGGAGTTGGCTTCACCTGTCTACACAGGCTGCTTTGCCTCAGTTTCTATGCATGTGTACAAAGTGCTCAGTGTGTGTGTGTGTGTGTGTGTGTGTGTGTGTGTGTGTGTGTCTGCAAGGCTCTGAGTCACTGCTGATGCTCACTGGAGGGCCGTGAAGCCAGAACAGAGCAGACCCGAGACCTTGTTCAGTCGGGAAGAGACAGGCTTGCCTGAAAGGGGGGGATGCTTTAAGCATTCAAGCCCTCTGCCACCTTGAGGATCAAGGCACCAAGTTCAAACCTCTCTCTCTACTCTCCAGTAACCTCTTGCTTCCCCACAATGACACCTTGGGGCTAGCTAGCCTAGCTGTGACAGCACCCACATTCACAGACTCCCCCCAGGGACTGCTGAGCCTGGCACTACTGGGAAAAGTAAAAGAGGGTGGTGGGTGAGTGCAAAACGCTCAGTGGCTTCCAAAGCTTTCGTTCTTTACAGAGCAGAGCACAGTGAGTAAAGCTACCGGCTACAGCCTCTGTTTTCAACAGAAACGTGACCTCCTTCCCAGGCTCGTGAGTGGGATGCAGGGGCCCCTCACACTCACGTGGAGCCGCCATCCTGACCACAGCTGGATGGAGATAGAATGTCAGATAGCCTAGCCACAGACCCTGGCTGTGGCCAGGTAGTGGTCCAGCTGGCCATGGAGTGAAGACAGAAACCGAGGAAAATATGAGGTCAGCCTCCCACTTCGTTCACTGGTTTGGTATGAACTTGACTCCTTTGCTTTACACAGCACAGCAGAGAATTCCAAAACAGTAGGCTCTGGAACTCTGGATGACAGGGGAAAGCTGGGGGCGGGTTACAGGGAGGAGGCAGGATGAGTCCCGCAGAACAAAGGACAGGGGGAGTGAGGGTTCAGGACAGGGGCAGTTTGGGGCCCAGAAATAGCCCTGACCAGCTATGCCTGTGACACAGGGCTACAGGTGTGTGAGAAAGAAGTCATATCTCTGCACGTCCAAGGCACTCTGAGGGGACTGGGAAGGTCAGGCTTACTGTTTCCCAGAGATGCCAGGAAATTAGGAGGTCCCTCTAAATAATCCCTACAGACTGGGCTGGGCTCCCAGCATGCATTTCGCTCCTCTCACTTACTGCTGGGACTTTCATTCAAACACCCCCCAGCACCCTGCAGGGTTATCGCCACTTCCTTCCCTCTGACATCCTATCTCTGTGCGGCAGGCACCGCAGGCAGGCATCGCAGGCAGGCACCGCAGAAGTAGGTGAGGGAAAGAATGGGCAGGGGGAAGAGAAGGGGGTGGAGACTTAGTGCTCAGGAGCACTGTTCACCAAGTGCCCCCTCTGCAGGCATCTTCCTCCCCCACTCCTTTCCTCTGGGTGAACTCACTCTGCCAACATGACGTCTACTGAGGTTTGAAATGGCCCACGGACTCAGCCCATGATGGAGGCTTTATCCGGCCTGGGACTCAACATCTGATCTGGTGTATATCTTCCCTCTTTTCATGTGCTGTCCCCACCCAGTGGTCCTGTATTAGCAATTTCCAGACCACACACACACACACACACACACACACACACACACAGCTCTTGTGGTGGGACCCTTTCTTTTTCAGAGGGTCAGTCTGCCCTGTTTGGTCATTCGCCTGTTCTGGGGAATCAGTCAGTTACATGGAGGATCTAGTTCATAGGTGACGACCCCTCCACCCCAGGCCCAGTTCCTCTCACAGCGGATCCCAATCTACCTAACGCTGTGACTGTTTATCACAGCTCCTCTACCAGGCGGTGGTGGTGCACATCCTTAATCCCAGCACTTGGGAGGCCAAGGCAGGCGGATCTCTATTAGTTCAAGGCCAGCCTGGTCTATAGAATGAGTTCTAGGATAGCCAAGGCTACACAGAGAAACCCTGTCTCACCAAACAAACAAACAAACAAACAAACAAACAAAAAACCAATTAACAACAAAAAAATACAGTTCCTCATGTTGTGGTGACCCCCCAACCATAGAATTATTTTGTTTCTACTTCGTAACTGTAATGTAAATATCTGATATGCAGGATAGCCGGTATGACCTTTGGAGTTCCCAACCTTGAGAACCACTGTTCTATACAAACCAATGGGTGATTCCTATCATATAATGTGGCCAGTGGATGGATGACTTGGGAGTGATAATGTCAGGCTTTCTAACCAGTGAAAGCTTCTGGCAGTTAGCCTTTCTTTTGTGAAATAAACCAAAATGGTTTAGAAACAACACAGCTGACGTCCTAAGCCTTGGAGAGTTGCATCCCACCTCCTATAGCTCCAGAATCCTGTATGATTTTTCCCTCAGGAATTTAGTAGGAGCATAAGATCCCTGGCTGGCTACTTCATACCGCTTGCTCATGCTGGGCTAATGAACAGAGTACAGGAGCCTGCGCTGGCCAACAATGGGGTGCTTTCCTTGTGTGAAGAGCCACAGACAGGGCTCTGACTTTAATGGAAGCAGCAACGATGGTGGTCTCAGCTGGGGCCAGCTCTCTCCTGTTCCCTTTCTAACCACGACCCCTGCCCGTGGCCAAGGGCCCAGTCCTTACCTCTGGCTTGTAGGCTTTCCGGAACCTCGAGGGCCCATCAGGAGTGAAGATCTGGCTAGGCACACAACTGACCACTGCTGGCTGACCGTTCTCACAGGTGGTATTCTTCACAAGGTCCCTGGACACTGGAGGGCCCAGCTTGCAGCTGGAGATGTGGGCTTCCGTCCCCGTGCAGTTCATAGAAAATTTCCAGTAGCGCAGCTTCCTCTTCAAGGCAAAGGTTCTGCAGGGAAAGGAAGAGCTGGGGCAATCAGGGCATCCCAGCAGCCATCGGCTGCCTCCTTTTGTAACTAGCAGATCCAGTTCCCAGAACCCAGTCTCCAACCTGCTGGATTATAGGCATGCACCACCACTCCGGGCTTCATGTTTCTTTTAAAAGCATAACAGTTATAGGATCACGGTTTATAAAAGCCCTTTCCTTAATGAAACAGCCAACTAATAAGATAACTAAGCCAGTGCCGTGAAAATAGCATCAGTCCATGCAGGGACAGAGCTCTTAGAACCTAACCACCTCTTGAAGGTACCATTTCTTAATACTGTTAGCGACATTACAACCTGCAGTAGAGGCGGCAGTCAAGCCACAGCCTTACTGTAACGGTGGGTGAAGGTTAGGGGCTGGGGCTGCTGGAGGAAGAACTATGCTGGGTGAGGCAATGGCCCATGGCAAGAGCTCTGGTGCCAGGAGAAAGACCCACCTCCTAGAGCAGACATCTTTCTGTTCTGGTAACCAGCACCCATAGCTAACTCTACATATGTGTATTTCCTGGTTTTGGCTCCATCTTTCCTTTGGCAACATTGTTGTGGGAAAGTTCAAGATTCAGATGAGAATGTCTGTCTCCTTAGTTTTGGTTACTCTCTCAAAGCAGGTGAGTATTCAGACCAATCGGAAGGGTTTGCAGGCAGTACTTAAAAGAACAGACGCTTGCAAAGCACTTAACACCGTGCACAGATCACGGGGAGATCTTGTTTGAAATGAATAAAAATTGGAGTCGTGGTGTGGCTTGAATGTAAAAATGTCCCCCACAGGCGGACATGTTTGAACATTTGGATGCCTGCTGGTGGCACTGTTTGGAGAGGCTGTGAAAGTTTGAGGAGGTAGGGCCTTGCCCGAGGAAGTGGGTCTCTGCAGGATGGACAGAGTTATAACCCGGAGTCTCTTCCCTGCTTTCTCTGCTCCCGATTCACAGGGATGTGAGGAGCCCCAGCTGCACACACCTGCCACCATGAGCTCCACCGTGCTTCCCCCACCACGATAGACTGTAACCTCGCAAAATGTCAGAAAAAAAAAAAAGAGTTCTTCCTTGAGTTGCATCAGTTAGGTATTTTGTCACAGTGACAAGAAAAGTTAACCAGAGGCCACAGAGATGGCTCAGTGACTAAGAACATGTACAGCTTTGTAGAGGACCAAGTTTGGTTCCTAGCATCCCACCTGTAACCCCAGCTCCAGGAAGAAATCTAAGGCCTCTCTGCAGGCATGTTCTCTCTCTCTCTCTCTCTCTCTCTCTCTCTCTCTCACACACACACACACACACACACACACACACACACACACACACACACAATTTTAAAAGAAAGTAAGAAAAAGAATAAAGGAGGGAAAAAAGCAATAAAGAGAAGGATCCATCGGCTTAAGCACTGACTGCTCTTCCAGAGGACCTGGGTTCAGTTCCAGAACCCACATGGCAGCTCACGACTGTCAGTCACTCCAGTTTCAGGGGCTCTGATGCCAATACACATCACATTTAAAAAAATTAATTAACTAATTTTAAAAAAGAGGGTATGTGAGGAGGACACCCCGTCCTCTGAAGCTGTCCAGCTTTGGAGCCTGTGCACTTGATCTTGACTCAGTGAGATGCTTGAGGAAGCCAACAGCACAGCTGCCCTCTACCCTGGTAGAGGAGGCTATCAGGGCAGGAGACCCTGGGAGGGACAGATGTGAAACCTTGTCCTTACTGGTCCAGCTTCCTCAGAAACATCTGCTTTGTCTTGGGGTGAATGGCATGTGGAAACAGAGGAAGAACAAATTCTTTAGGTGTCTTATTTTCTCCCCTTTACCAAAATGTGTGTGTTGGAACAATTCGAGTGTAGCTGTGGGTGCAAACACTGCAATATCTAAAATACAGACTTTATCGGGAAGTGTGCTCACCACAGTGACATCATACAGTAAAGATGTCCATGAGGGGGCTGTTAAGAATTCCAGAACAGCTACCCCCTCCCCACTTCCTGTAAGGCCCCTTGCTCTGAGAAACCTCACCTCCCTTTCACACTCGGGCAGAAAATACACCCAGGGGAACATGAGCCGTTTCAGGTCAGAGCACACTGAACCCACCACCGGCTTGGGAAATTCCGTCCGTTTCCAGCTGTGAACACCACCCTCACTTCCCCAGCACACAGGGCTGCCTCAGATCCTCTCCAGTCTTCCCCAAGACAGCTCTGCTTCTGTCTTACATCAGCTTTCTGGAATGTGCCGCCCACCATGACCCTCCCTCCAGCAGCCAGAGCACCACCCCACCCCCATCCTCATTTACTCTCACGGAGGTTGAGCTGGCTCTAGAGAAGCAGAGATGAGGGGAGGGGGAGGGAAGCATAGTCGCCCCCAGACTAAGGTTGGGGACAGCCTTCTGCCAAGTTGGAAGTCAGCAGGGCTGTAGCAGTTATAGAGCTGGAGTTACTGGAAAAGCATAGCGTCCCAGTGGCTCTCCCCAGCTAAGGGAAAGCTAGGTTTTGGGAGAGTCTGCCAGGGGCTCAGTGTGTCTGTTCTAACTACACTTTCTAACCCTGGAGGAATCATTTAAGGAAAGGATCGAGGTTTATTGGGTCCACACGAGAAGAACTTTAGTTAATACTCCACCATAGCCCTCCTTGGACTAGTGAGCCACACATAACACTATACTCCTGGGTAGTTCCGATTATTCCTTCCTTCCTGACACACAGCCATCCAGGTAAAGGGTCCCTTTGGAGAGGGCTGGGAGAAAAGTAGTACAAGGTTTTGGCAAGGTACCCAGGTCCTTCCTCAGGGCGGGGGGGGGGGGGGGGAGGGGGGAGAGGAAGGGGCACATACTTCCCTTTTGCTCTGGAGTTCTGGGTCTGTAAACTGACCCAAGTCTTAGAATTGATTAAGAGAGTATGATAGCCCATTGCTATCATTCGGGTTAGACCTCTCACCTGACCTACAGCTTATCTGTGGGGACAATCAAAGAAGAGTTTAGTCAACCTCTGGTCTCCCCTCCAGGAGCATCATAATTAACCGAATAACTCTGAAGCTTTTGAGTACCCATAATCAATCAGCTGAGCAACTCTGAACCTGTGAGTACCCATCAGCCCAGCAGGTTAGCAAGGGGAGCCGGCTCCAGAGAAACAGTGGAGAGCTTCTGAGAAGGAAGGGCCTTGGGTGATGACTCAGTCATGTGAGTGTGTAAGGCAACAGATCCACTAGGAGCCTCAGATTATACAGGGAGACAGCTGCAGACAGATTGAGGATTACTTTGACCACACTTTTTCCCCCTCAGATCCTCAGGCCTGCACAGGACCCATTTGTAAAAAGATTGAAGAGAGACAGGCAAAAAGGCTACTAGGAGCTGTTAATCCAGGGACCAGGTTTATCTGTGTAGTCATCTCTGATCAGGACTCACAAAGAACCATGCCTGGGGCCATCCCCGTTCCAGCCCCACTGAGCTAGTACCAATCCCAGAAGGTAAGAGGTGCTTGGTGAAGACTGGGTAAGAAGTTGGATGGGGAAACTGCCCTGGGGGCCTATCTCAGCTGTCCTGTAGGCTCTACCAGTGGGCAACCCAACAAACTGAGGAATGGTCGGTTGCCTTGAGGCCAGTCCCTAATTCTTTACTCTCTTCCACTCTAGCCCTTGCTAGCTCAATCCCAGCAATGCTATCAAGGCTCACATGCATTCCTTCCTCTTTGAGGCCCATATGGAAAAGTTTCTGTACCCTCCCACCCATTTGGGGGCAAGGTGGAAGAGGTTCTGGTTCCAGCAACTTCAGTTGGCTGTCTCACACATAACACAGAGCTCTGGAGGCAGATGCCAAAGCAGAGACCTTCGGAGGAATGCTTACATTCCATGGCTTGCTCAGCCTACTCATAAAACTCAAGACCATCTTCCCAGAGCTGGTACTGCCCACAGTGGGCGTGGCCTTCCCACATCAAACATTAAGCAAGAACATGCTCCTCAGACAAGCCCTGATGGGAGTCTGACAGAGATGGGGGAAGGAAGAAGGAGGCCTGGTAAGAACTAGTCTAGGGGCTGGAGAGATGGCTCAGAGGTTAAGAGCACTGGTTGATCTTCTAGAGGACCAGGGTTCGATTCCTAGCACCCACATGGCAGCTCACAACTGTCTGTAATTTCTGTTCCAGGAGATCTGACACCCCCACACAGACATATATGTACATAAAATACAAATAAATTATTAAAAAAAAAGAACTAGTCTAAAAGGAAGACTCTAGTCATCTACCCCAGGGCAAGACCACCTTGAGCCATATCACCCATTTCTTAAGTCAACGCTATCCTTGCCCAACCTGTGTATTGACCTTCCACAGCCTATATGGTTCCCAGTGGCTGCTGGAACTGGTGGTGGGGGTTTCCCTGGGCTGGGGCGCTTTGTGCTTTACTGGGTCAGCCTTTCTATGTGCTACTCTCGGTCCATCATCTAGCTTGCTTCCCACAGGAGTGTGAGTTACTCAAAAGCAAGGCTAAGTGGGCAAGTGAAATAGCTCGTCACTAGGCGGGGCACTGACCCCACCAGGAAAGCCCGCCCCCGTCCCCGCCCCCCCCCCCCCCCCGCCCACTTACTTGTAGGCTTTGGGGTTGTAGGTCTTCTCTGCAGGGAAGCCAAACATGCCACAGACCACGTGGGAATTCTTGGCGGTCCAGTGCTTGTCACAGATCTGCTTCCATGTCTTGCCCTCTTTGACCTCCACATAGCCCTCCGTCACAGGCTTGCGATGGCGGAAGGCAGAAAGGATGGGCCGAATCCGTATGTCTTCCACCTGTATGTTTAGGCTCTGTGAAGAAGGAGATGTGGACAGACAGGAGTTGTGGTAGGAGTCTGGCTGTGGACAGGTGCCAAACGGTAATTACTTCCTCAGGAACCACAGGCAGAGTTCTGCTGGCCTGTCTCCCTCCAATCTCTGCAGAGGGCCCCCAAGCACCCCCAATGGGCACGTGGCACTGTTACCAACTGCTGTACATTGGGAGGCAGTGTGGCGATAGCCACCAAGGATGACTTGGAATGCTCAGAGAAGTCTTGAGGGCCCCCCCCCAAACTTGCCCTTTTCCTAAAAAACAAACAAACAAAAATGTGGAGAGCTACAGGCAGTAGATTCTTCCTGCATTGGCTTTAAATATAAAAGCATAAGAGAGATGGTATTTTTTGACTTTTCATAATCTCAAAATAATCTGAATTTTTACATTTTACTCCAAAGTGTGTGCAAACATACCAACAAATATCTATGTGTACATGCCCATGTGTGGAGTTTCACGCAGGTGAGCCTCCAGCCTCTTTAAGCTACTGATGTCACCTTGCACACTACCTCACATCATTCCTCCTGTTAAAGCCCCAGAGGCCTTGCTTGCAGGAAAAGAAGCAAAGCCACCCAGTGTTGAGCACGTCATGTGCAAGGGAGCCTCAAACCTGGGGAGCTATGAGCTAAATAGGGCTGGGGGTGATTATTTGACTGTGACAAAGCAAGATTCCGAATGTCTTAGAAAGCCACCTTCTAATCTTTCTGGGTCAGTGGGAGTAGAGGTTTGGGTTTGGGTTGAGAGGGACTCATTGGCAGGACTCTGCTGTAGGAAGATGAAGGCTGGAGGGAAGAGTGGGAGGAGGTGCCTACTCCTGGACATGCTCCTGTTCCCCCACACTCCATTGGAACACCTTTGTGTGAAGAAGTGAGGTCTATAGAGACCAAATGAGAGAGATGACTGGAGGGCGGGGTCCCCAGAGTCACACTGACCCTTTTCATGCTTCTCCCAAGCATAGCCCATCCAGAAGCTCTCACTTCCTGCCCTGATCCCTGTCCCACTGGAGACAGTGCCGTACCGTGCAACAATCCCTAAAGGAGCCACTGCCTCCATCCATCTGCCACAGGACTGGCCACAGGGAGCCCTGTCTAAAGCACTGATCTGTGCTTGATCCTCAGCTGGCTCCTTTTCGTCTCTAACACACAGATGTCTTAGTTAGAGACGTCCGAGATCTTTCCTGGCTGATTGCAGCTATCCCTCCCTCCCTAATTGATGTCCCCAGATCCAAATTGAACCTCAGATACTACAAAGCACAGCATACAATAGCAACATCCGTGAACAGTGGCGAGCAGCGAGGTACTCTATGCCAAGCGCTTTCCACACAGCCTCTTACCTAGTCCTTCAGCACAATAATGTGGCTTATTGCAACTGTCTACAATTTACAGATGAAAAGGTTAGTAACTCGACTTTCTTCCTCAGACCACCCTGAGGTGCTGTGTGAGACACACCCTGAGCAAGGCCAGGGAGGGAGAGGCGGGGCAGGTGAGGGCCAAGCTGGAAGGAAGACTCTGGTGACCCAAGAGCCCTGCCTGTCCAGACAGGATGCAAATGAATCAGAGATTGAACAGAATCATTATTTGGGTGCCCAGGGATTAACGTCTTCTGCCACAAGCTTCAGAGTCCAAAGCCAGGCCCTACTCCACAGGTCCTGCAAGGCAGTGGAAAGTATGTGGCCGAGAATAATGACACTTGGCCCTAGTTCCCTCCACGCAGAGCGGAAGGAAAGCTGCCTGGGCAGGATTATGTTTTCCAGACTGGATCCTTTACAGCCCTCATTGGCCCACAGGGCTCGTGCCACCCAGACACATGGACAGCGATGAGCCAAGAAGTGGCCTGAGGTCTCATCCAAGCCCACGGGCCAGCCCCCTCCTGCCTCTTCCCACAGCAGGAGGCCCCTGGCATCCAGTGTGGATACATCATGCCCAGAAGGAAAGTTACGGCTGCCCCACTCATCCACAACAGGCACATAATTCCATTCACCGATCTTCCACTGGCTGTCAGCAAGTTGTACAAGCTTATGGATGGGAGCTGTGACCTCTAGCATTTACTATAGAAGGGACCTTATGCCTGAGAAGGGACCTGCATAGGGTCTGATGCCACAAACTGCCATTCCTGTCCTTGAGGTAGGACAGGATACAGCCCATGGGCAGACCTGTGGGCTTCAGGATAGGGCTAGCCTGGGGTTAGCTTTGGGTATCACTGTCTTCAGTTCTCTCCCAGTCCAACCAGTTTCTGTGCGATGCATGCATATGTGCATAATGGTATATGTGTGCGTGAGTGTGGTATGCGTGTCTCTGTGCACTTATGCATACATGAATTTGAATCTGTCTTTGTGTATCTGGGAGCCAGTACTGTGCCTATGTATGTGTGTTCAAGACGTGTATATGGTGGCAAGGCTGTGTGTGTGTGTGTGTGTGTGTGTGTGTGAGATGTGGGTCTTTGTTCACATATGTTCATGGTGGCATATGATGGTCTCTGTGTGTCTTTGTATGTGTGGAATGTGTACCTGAGGGATGGAGAGGGGAGAAACGGATTCAGTCCCTACAACACTTAAGGAAAGAAAGCAGACAGAACGGGCTTTGCACTCCTTCTCCTGAGGTAGAAGACCTGTCTTTACCTGTAGAAGCAAGTCCTTCTTCTGGAGGCACTGGGGTCGTTTGAACGAGAATGGGCTCACAGGCTCTAGGTTTGAATACTTGGCTCTCACTTGGTGGAACCATCTGGGAAGGATTTGGAGGTGTGGCCTCCATGGAGGAGGTGTGTCCCTGGGGACAGGCTTGGAGGTTTCCAAAGACTCCTGCCCTTCCCACTGTACCTCATGGGAACTCTCAGCTGTTCCTGCTGTCACGCCTTTACTCCACCATTGTGGACTCTGACCCTCTGGAACCATAAGCCTAGGTAAGCACTGTCTTTTAAAAGTAACTAAGATAGGCACCATCCATTTCACTCCCTCATTCATTTATTCACTCAATAAAATACAGTCTGCTGCCCATGGCGTTGCCAGACTTCTCCGCACCTCTGTTCCCTGTTTCTTCTTTTATGACAACCATAGTCAAAGGCCATTGCTAGTCAAGTGTCAGCTGGATGCACTTGAGGCTCTGTGAACAGAACCTTACTTCTATTCCCTTCTCCAACTACCACACCACCAACAAGATGGCTAACGGTACACCCCTGTTTATTGGTTAAAAACATGAGAAAACTCTGTGAGGCTGAGCAACTTGTTTAAGTTCACAGATTTATTAATAAGCAGGTCAAAATGAAAATAGAACTGTCTCTAAGCCAAGTCCCAGGCTTAGTGACCACTGGCTCCTGAGGGGGCCTCTGTTTTCACACCCCTTTCTTGCCAATAGAGAAGTGACTCTAATGCTGGGGATCCCCGACTCTGACTTCTGGGTGGCTCCTCAGGGCTGCCTGGCACAGTGCACATTAAAAGTTCGAGACAGTCCCCCCAGAAGGACTGTGAGTCAGAGGACAGGGGACGTGAGGGGGAGCTGCTCTTGTCCTTGGGCCAGGAGGAAGTGGCAGGCAAGCTTTGCTGGCACGTACTCAGGGCTCATACGAGTTCAGCAGCGCTCCAGGTCCTGCGAGACCTCAGGGTTAGAAAGCGCATGCCTGCATGCACGGCCTCCCTCCTACTTCACTGCTGGGGAATCCCTCCGTAACCACAAGTGCTTGGATTTTCTTTTCCCAGAACTTGGGCTCCCAAAGAGGTTTGTTTGAAATGCCAAAGTAGATAGATATTTTAAAATGTAGATTTGTTAAAATTTTGTTGTATTTATTTGTGTGTGTGTGTATGTGTGTGTGTGTGTGTGTGTGTGTGTGTGTGTGTGTGTGTGTTGAGAACATGTATATGAGTGTGAATGCCACAGCATGCATGCCACAGCACATGTGGAGAGGATAGAGGATAGCCCTAAGGACTGAACTCAGGTCATCAGGCTTTGAGGCAAGCACCTTTACCACCGAGCCATCTCGATGATCCGATTTTATAGACTAAAATGAAGCCCCGGAACCCAGAAGCCTGTCAAGCACCTAGAATGTCTTAAATTCTAACTAATATTTACCCGAATGTTGGTCCTCTTGCCAAAAAAAATAGTGTCCCAGGGCTCCAATGAGCTCTCCTTCCAGGGTCTTGCAGACGGCCCCTGCCCTGTCCCACACAGAACTAACCTCCTACCCTTCAGGGAGGCCCCAAGAGTCAGTAACAGGCACTCTCAGCAGAGGAAACCAAGACACAATGAAGTCAGGAACCTGCCATGTTGTAGCTGCTGGGCTGGTGGAACACAAGGAAAGGGATGCCCAGGCATATGCCTCAACGCCATTTAGCAGGCACAGCATCTGCTGGCGACTTGTAAATCATGGAATGTGGCAGTCTGGGAACTCTGCCGGTGAGGAGTCACCCATTTTGAAAAGCTAGTTAGAGATTGCCTCAGGGTATGATGCAAGGCGAGGCAGCTAGTTTGCAGCCAGCTCCTTTTTGGAGTGACTAGAAACTGCAGCCAGCAAATGGCCTCTCTCAAGGCATCAGAACCAGGCAGACCTTAGCCAGCTGCCTTACTTCTTCCTTCTATTTTAGAAGCCACAATTTAATCTCCTACTGGAATTCACCCTGGGGCTGCAGATGGAGTGGAGGAAATGTCATTACCCCAGCATGCTCCTGGGACGTACCAATGGTTGGTAAAGCCAGATCTCTTGGTCTGTCCTCCATTGTTAACGAGTTTCTGCGTCTTGCTGGAAGACCCACAGCATGCCTCATTTGACTATTCCCTTTGAAGTGGGCAGTCACATTCAGACTCATCTCCCCGACCTTTCTCAGCATCTTATACCACACAACCCAGATGCCCACAAATTCTTCCTTGTACAGACAGAGCCACAGAGTGAATCCCACCTGCCAACTTTGCAGACCTGGTTCCTTCATCCTTCTTCTACTCTCTCTTCTTCCCTCCCACGGCCCATTTGGCCCCGGCCACACCTCTTCTTGTCTATTGATTTCCCCTCTACACTTCGGTAGCCCAAACAGGCATGCAGGGCAACCGTGGATATTTAAACAGGCCATTCAGATTCTACCACCTCACACCCCTAGATGTCTTCTCAGATCTGGTCCAGTCTATGGCCAGTCTCCGGTCCAGTGCATGTCCACATTCATTCACAATGACCACAGTGGACTACTCATACCTTCCTGTGTCTCCCCAAGCCACTGGCTTCAGCCATTCCCTGCCCTTCTCCCCAGCCCACGCTCAGGGTCAAAGAGCCATTGATTGCTTGATTGATTCATACATACATTTATCACTTCATATGTGTTTATAGAGTAGTACTATGTCCCAGACCCTTCATAAGAACCTGCGATGCACAGGTCAGCTAGCCATGCATGCTGTTTGCTGTCATATGGCTTTTCAGAGAGATAGGTGTTATTACATTCGCTCTACATACCTCTTCAGTGTTTAAGAAAATCTATTTGAATGACTGTGTATATGTATCCACGCATGTTTGCTGCCAAGTGTGTGAAAGCCAGAGGTTGGAGCCTGGTATCTTCATACTCCATCTTAATTTTGGGGGACAGAGTCTCTCACTGAACCTGAAACTTGTTGATTCAGCTATAACATCTGGCCAGCAAGATCCAGGGACTCTTCTGTCTCCACCGTCCAGCATGGAATTATAAACATGGGCTGCCATGTCTTTTTTTTTTTTTTTTTTCCAATGTGGGTGCTGGGGATCAAGCCTGGGTCTTCACACTTGTGAGGCAAGTACTTGCTGGCTGAGCCATTTCTCCAGCATGCCTCAAATATCTCACCCACTTGGATTTGACTTTTTTTCTTTTTTTTTTTTACAATTCTTCCCGCATCTGTTTCTGATGCCCTCATGTAGTCCTTGGCTTATACCAACCACTCTGTATTGTTTATATCTTTCCACATGATTTTTATTACCACTGGATCATAGCTGGGCCTCATTCTTTTGCAGGTCTGGTGGTAGAGGCCTGTGATCTTCCTAATACTCAGGAGACTGAGGCAGGGTGATTGTAAGTTCAAGGCCTGTTTGGGTTTTCAAGAGAGTTCAAAGCCAGCCTGAGCAACTGACCCTGTCTAAAAATGAAAATTTTAACAAAGAAGGGGAGGAGGAGTCGGAGTTGGGGGCTACTGCAGCAGTAGCCAGGCATGTAGTTTAGAGATTCAGCACTTGCTTAGCATGTATGAGGCCTTCCATAGTAGCAAACCAACAGAAAAACATTTCTTGAATTAGTCAATAATAGTTTTTTAAAAAATGTAATAAGGATGCAACATAAACTAAATATGTTGGCCACTAAAGTCAAGAAAATCGTTAGACTCTCTTGTCGTCTTTGTCTAATGCAATATAAACAGTCAGGCAGTCCTTGCATCTTATCACAGCACAGCACTTCTTGTGGGACCTGTGGACAGACACATAGAACACCTGCTCCTCTGGTCCCTCATCTCCTCTTCCCTTAAGATCCTACACACAGGGATGGGGAGGTGGTTCAGTAAAGTGCCCCCGAGGAAAGCATAAGGAACCAAGTTTGATGCCCAGAGCACATGTATAAAAGCACATGCTATGAGTCCAGTGTTGAGGAGGTGGAGACAGGGCTAACTGGCTAGACAGCCTAGCCTAACCAGCAAGCCCCACATGAGAGACTCTGTCTCAAAAAACAGGGTGTACAGTGGCTGATGGGGTGCCCCATCTGAGGTTGTCCTCTATCCTCCACATGTATGTACTCACATGTACACACACACACACACACACACACACTCACACACACACACACACCTTCATTCCCTTCCCCTCCCAGGATCTGACACACAGTTACAGAGCTGAATTACCCCGCAAAATCTGACCCACAGCAGGCTTATGTAATCAGGGAGGTGAGTACTGTTTGTGAATGCTTCTAGACATTTCACAGTAGAAGAATCTGCCTAGAGTATAATTATCCAATGCTCGTGATAAAATCAGAAATCCAGGGGTTAAGAAGTTGCCAGTAACATTAGAGAATGTTACTGAACACTGACTTCTGACTAGGACAGTGGAACAAAGGGAAAGAAGAAAGGTGCTTCCATGGTATCTTTTTTTCTATCTATCTGTCTGTCTATCTATCTATCTATCTATCTATCTATCTATCATCTATCTATCTATCATCTATCTATCTATCTATCTATCTATCTATCTATCTATCTATTTTGAGGCAGGATCTCTCTTGCTATGTGGATCAGGCTGGTCTTGAACTCACCATCCTGCTTCAGCTCACCAGGGTGCACTACCTGGCTCCATTTCTGTGATTTCCTTTCTTTCTCTTTTTGCAGTGCTGGGACTTGAACTTAGGGCCTCAGACCTGCTAAGTAAATGCTTCACCACCAGCCTACCTCTTTAGTCTTCTTTTTACTTCTCATTATGAATCAGGGTGTCACTAAGTTGCCTAGGCCAGCTTTTGACTCACCCTGTAGCCCAAGACGACTTTAAACTTGCAATCCTCCTGCCTCGACCTGCCAAGCAGCTGGGATCCAAGGCCTGCACCACCCAGCCCTGCTCATGTCTGTGGTTTCCACTGTTCAGCTCTGCTCTGGACTGCACTGGTAGTGAGGAGGGTACAGCGGGGACGGTGTGGAGAGCCGAACTCACACTGACGCCACTAGAGGAACAAGCCGGCTGTCTGTCCGGACCGCCTATAAATCAGGAGCTCTGCACCGCTGCTGGAAAACACTTTCATTTTCCAGCCTGGAAGAATGTGAGTAGGTAACAGAGGCTCCTTTAGAGTTTAGGCCAGCCCTGCTGTGGGCAGGAAGCCGGCGAGACACCTGCTCCAGCCACCAACCCCTTGTGGCCCAGCAGTTTCTCTGGCCTTGCCTGGGTTCCGAGGCCACAGACTCAGCAAGTCCTAGGTTGGGCCAGACTGTACACTACATGCCTTTGATTGTACATAGCAGTCATCACCATGGCAACAAAACGAGGTCTAAAACCGTCTTTCTCCACTGCTAGACGGTAAGCTCACCAAGAGCAAGACTATCTATCCATCATTCCCTTTCATCCTGGTGCCCAGCCTAGGGCTCAGTGAAGACACACATGAAGAATGAATGAGCCGATCCCTCTTACAATAGCCTCATGAGGATGGAGGGAGAGATTCAGAGTTCATTTTCCAGCATGGCTTTTTGTACCTGAACTTTAGGGCAGGTGGCAGAGCCAGCTTGGACTCCACTAGCTCTGCCATACTCATACAACCCTACAGGCATGGAGAACAGTGCTATATGCCCAGAGTGGGGGTGGCTTTCTCCCACCCAACTTAGCCCATTCCCAGATGTAAGCTTCATCTCTTCTACAGACCACCATTCAATGTAGCAGTCCAATCCACCATGTTCGAGGTTGGAGCATACGCTGCTCATGTGTTCATCCCATCTAAAGCAGAGTGCAATGCTTGCACACTCGAACGAGCACAGTGAGTGCTATTTATCCGTTGCTTCATCGCACGGCTCTTTCTAATGGTACCTATGCTCTGCAAAGGACTGCATGGACAACCAGCCAGAACTGACTTTCCAGACTTGCTGGGATCTGTGAGATTTCAAATATTTGGTTCTGTTTGCCACATAAACACTCTTCGCTCTGCAGACATGGTGACCTATTTCCAGTTGAGAAAACAAGGTACCTTAGAGCTTATTCTCTTGTGTACTTTATCATGGCCAATAGCCCTGGAGGTTCTCAGTGAACAGACACAGACTATGAACACAGAGGAAGGCCCTGCACAGACGATGAACACAGAGGAAGGCCCTATACAGCTTCCTAGGCATGCTTCCCGAGTGGTGGGCAAGTAAGGTACCCCAGAGAGCCACATCCCATTCCCCAGCTCCAAAGCTCAGCCTTCAGAGGATGTCCACTCAGCCCTTCTCACTCCTCTCCTAAGAGGAAGGCACTCGGTGTCACTGTCACATTCTCTCCCTCACGGGAGGGGTCATTCAGCTCTTCTGCAGCTAGCTGGGGAGTCTCATTTATATGGAATCGTCCAAACTATGCCCAGATGGAGAAGGACCCCCTTTCGTAAACCACCCAGCACACTCTGTCCCTCTGCATGGTGCTGGGAAGCGCCCACTGTGCTTTCCCTGGGCCTCCAGATGCAGGCAGATAAGGCTGCCGCTGGGAGGGAGACTTGGGAAACATCTGGCAGTGACAGTGACTAATAAAAACCTGGAATCTCTGCTCAGTCCCTGTGCTTAAAGGAAACAAGGCTTTTTCAGGCCCTGCCACCCATCTTTGCAGAAGAATGTGAGCCTGTAGAGTGGGGGGACATAAATGGCCTTCTCCTGGCTCTGCAGCATCTCTCTGTTGACCCCTCAGGATATCGTGGGCTACCTACTGTTTTAGTAGTGGTACTGGGGCTCAGGGAATCCCTCACAGAATAGGCACCATCCCTAGGGATTTCTAGTCCATCCTGCTCACTTAGATGCCACCACTCCCAGTTTTATATGGTGCTGGGATCGAACCCTGGGCTTTGTGTGTACTAGGCAAGCACTCTACCAGCTGAGCTACATCTGCAACCCCTTATTTGCTTTTTGCAAAAGAGCCCTTAAGAAATGGGTAGAGAAGGCAGACTTGTAGGAACAAGCATGTGACCTAGGAACTTGCACCAGCTGCAGGGCTGCTCCGAAGGACATTTGGATTTGTAATCTCTCTTTATCTAATGCTTTTTCCACCCACCACAGACAGGAAACAGAGTGTCCAGGTTTAAGAGGCTTTAAGGTCCAGGGAGGTTTGCTGGGGGACCTGTTTTCTGAATTTAAACATATTTGTATTGCACATGTCAGCTTTTGTTCCTCCAAATGTTTTATTTAAAAAATGTTTTAATGGCTGATCCAAGATTCATGTGTCTCTATATTCAGCCACATGGATGTTTTGTAGTTATGATATCAGGTGATCTGAGAGGAGTCAGCCACTCTAGACACAGTCCCAAATCTGTCTCCACAAGACTAGAACCCAGGCCTTCAGCTATTGGGTCTGACGTGGAGAGTCAACAGCAAGATGAGATGGTATAGTCTACATTAGAAAGAAATAGACACCTGTTCAGTGGGGTTCTGTAGTAAAAAGGTTGTAGAGCCATTCATTGCCCAGGGGATGTCTAGAGTGCATGCAGGTGTCTAAGGAGGCAGCGAGTGCAAGTGAGATTCTACCAGTTGCTCCCAGCCTACTGACTCATGCCTCTGGAATCCTTGAGACAAATGAACCGGGTCGATGAGTCATTAATAGTGAACAACAATCTATCATAAGTACTTGATAGTTTATAAAGCTGGCTCACCAAAATCATCTGATTATTTTCCTCTGCAGTGTTTAGAACTACTTGGTCAATGACAGAGAGGCCACTGCTACCATGGTTACTGATGTTTACTGCAATCATCAGGAGCCTTGGCATCAAATTTGTAGACTCCTGCTTGGGAGAGTCTTTCTTGTGAGGAAGGGGTTATTTTCTATCCCCTGAAAAGAGATTTAGTGTTCAAAAGTCCTAAAGATGCCTCAAGCAGACAGAGAAATCTGGGGAAGACAATTAAGTAAGATATTACTAGTCACTTTTCTAAATTAAAAAGTAGGATTGATTTTCTAACCCTAACTATAACCTTAAATACAAACTCTAACCCTAAATGCTAACCCTAGCCCCTAACCCTAACTCTTAACCCTAACCCTAAACCCTAACCCAGAGATAACCCTGAGTTCTTAGGGTAGGGTTAGTAGATCCTAGTTCTAAGAACTAGGCATGCTTCTGGCATTTATTGCTGAGAAGATTTGGTCCAAATGGGTACAGTTTTTTTTCCATTCTCTTCTTGGGGATACCTGGAGCACTCTCATGGAGATGCAAGCCCATGAGGTCATCTGTAAAACTGTTATCTGCCCTGATCGCCAAACAATCAGTGAAGATGCAAAGTCAATACCTAGCTTCAAGGTCAAGGTTGTAAGGAGTCAGCGAAGAGGCCAGGTGTGGGCCTGAGCACACAGCACACATACTATTTGGCATCACATCTCTGTACACGTGTGACACACACATCTTGGTGATGCCTATTTGGCTGGTAGATGCCTCTAACATGAGATGAATGCTTTTCCATAGGTTCTGGGGGACAAGGGAGCTTAGAGTTCAGCAATCACCCAATCCCACTCCCTTCTCCATGTAGGAAGCTAATTGCAATACTTCTGGCAGGAGGGCATACAGTTTCTGCCTGAACTCCTCCATCAGTAAGAAGATCACTGCATACAAGGGCAGACGGGTCTGTGGTGGGACTCTGCCTAGGCTGAAGCCTACATCCCATTCATCACCTGCCTCTCTGCCTTAGCTTTCTTTAGAAGTTGGAATAAATTGTAAACATTTGTTTCCATGGTAGCACTCCAAATATTTGAAAAGAACCAACAGTGCCTCCCCCAGTATCTCTTCTTGACAGAAAAATCTTCATTCCCTCATAGAATATGGTTTCCAGACTTGCCTCTGTCCTGTTGGCCCTTCCCGTGGGTGACCTAGTTAAGAGATGGACCCAGAACCGAACCAGTGACACAGAAAGTCTATCTGTGTTGCAGTTCACAGTCACTGTAAAAGTAGCCAGATAGCACTACTGACTTACAATGAGCTCTTGGTCAGTCAGCATTTGCAGAGATTAAAAAACAAATAAACAAACAAAAACCAGTGTTTTTTTACTCACTCCCCTTGTGACTGCACTCTTGTGCCTGATTACTTTTCCTTACAAACTTGGATATTGGACTGTATAGTCAAAATCCCTTTGACTCCCAAATATAACACACCTTACATTTTGAGCAGATACCTGTCATATTTGGAACCTATTATTTCAAGATAAGGCAGTTTTCCTAAATCTTCATTTCATAATTTTATATTCTAGCAGTTCCTCCAAGTTTGATATCTTTCAATATTTTTGTTTCCAGTCTACATTTTTTGTTTCCAGGCCGATTCCTCAGGCAGGATGCACAGACAGGAACAGAGGCGTGGGGCCCACGACTAGAGACCATTTGCTGTATTCACACAAAACTAGCCACCAGCTCATCTAGGGCATCCCTAGTGTCCAGCAATACCATCTAACTGTATTTCCACCAAAGCTATGTCTTATTCACCCACCCACAATGACTTAATAGGGGCCATTTCTTTAGCCAAAAGGAATGCTTCCATGACTTCAGCTATTGACATGAGGCATTTTGGAGAAACTTCCCACCATCCCACAGGCATCCAGTGTAGGTGGTCTGGACAGCTCTTGGTCAGACCAGAGTTATGTGTAAGCATGAGCTGTAACCATGAAACCCAGCATGCAGGAATCTTCTTGCAACTCAAGGGCTCTCCTTAGGCAGCTTGAATCTAGGGCCAATATGACCTACTTTCAGTGGGAATGGAAGGGAGGTCCTAGAAGACAGCTCATTCACCGAAGGTTCCTGTGTGTCTGTGGCTGGACAAGGAAGCCTCGCCCTGGTTTGTGTCCCCAAGCTGGTCTGCCCAACAGGAGGCCTTTTAGGAAAACGTGCAGTTCAAAGGCTGTGCCTGTCATCTAGCCTTTCATACAGATGTCTGCTCTGCAGCCCCAGATGGGTGACTGAATTCACCAGGATCTGTGCACTTGCCTTTGGCAAGATGCTCCAGCTTTCCTCATGACACAAACTTGGTCTTTACAGCAACTAAGGATTATATTTTCTCTCTGATGGGAGTCCTCAAATCATGGTGGATACAACGTCCCCCACAAACGTCAAAGCTGAGCGTCATGTTGCTCTTCATCTTAGGCTCTCAGCGCTTCCAGAATAAGAAAGTTCTTCCCAACATTTTTTTCCAGATCGTCTAAGTCTATTCCCTTTCTCTGGGGTTCTGCTTTGGATGTAACATGTTCTATGGCTGGGATAGATCTCAGATGGTAGAAGGGCTAACACCCTGGGGTTGGCTCTCCAGCACCATATAAACCCAATATGGTAGCGCATACCTGGGACTCTAACACCAGGAGATGAAGGTAGGAGAATCAGAAACTGAAGGTCATCATTCTTGGCTACATATTGAGTTTTAGGTCAATTCGGAATACCTGAGATCCCACCTCCCAATTAAGTTAAATAAATAAATAAATGAATAAACTATGTCACAGCTTAACTCCCCTTCATATGCGAAACACTGTAACTAGCACACTGTGGGAGGTCAGTGAATATTTGCCTGTGGAAGTGCTGCTCACAGAGTCCCTTTTCCAGGACTGTTTATTATTATTATTTTCATTATTGTGTTGTTATTTTGCTAGTAGGAGATGGATCTTATCCTCTCACAACCCTACATTGGCTGATGTTTGGTTTGGTTTTTCCTTCTACTTGCACCATTAACATCTTCTTTAGCCACAGAGCCCAGACCTTTCTTCTCTCAGCACTCCAAGTGGATAGGCCTGAGCTTCTAGCCGAGTGCATGGCCACTGAAGATGCCATACATAAGCTCAGGGTCTGCTGAGGCAGGGCAATGCCATGAAGGCATGAATGTCTGCTCCGTGTGCTTCTCCTCACGGTATAGTTTAAGAGTTGATCTTGGGTGCATCTCTGCCTGAGGGAACAGTAATCTCTGGTGTACATTGCTAGGGACAAGGAAATTCAGAAGTGGGAAATTTGTTCACAAGTGGTACACAGAGTACTGTGTGTCAGATACAGCATGTAGCTTCTGGGGCTGGGGAGATAGTTCAGAGGTTAGGAGCACTGGCTACTCTTCTAGAGGTCCTGAATTTGATTCCCAACAACCACATGGTGGCTCACAATCATCTATAATGAGATCTAATGTCCTCCTCTGGCATGCAGGCAGAACATTGTATACATAATAAATAAATAAATCTTTAATAAAAAAAAAAAGATGTAGCTTCTGTTCTCCAGGAGATTCTGGTCTCGTCAGAGAGCAGAGACACATACAAGTGGGTGCTGTTTCCTATGAGGATGTAGAGTAGGCATGGAAAGTTCTGGGACACTGAGTTGTACAAGCCTATTCTCTTCTATGTCAGTTCCATAGAAAAATAAAAGTTGGGTTACCAGTATTCCATCCCTGAATTGCACGGTCTCCCTGGCACTCTTGTTATCATGAATGAATGACCATGTTTGAAGATGGTGACTAGAAGTGGCCTCACACTCTACCCAAGGCGAGGATGGGAACTCATTCATGCTTCATGCAGGCTGGACCAGGTCCCAGTGTGTACTGTGTGCTGTGTGCTCTCTGAGCACAGGTGAGAGGAGCAGGGCAGTGGGAGTCATGGAAGGATAACAGCTAGGGCACAGTCTGGGGACGTCTCCTGGAGCCTAGATGAGGGCGATGTCAAGTCTCTTCTCTTGAAGACGGCTCAGCAGTTAAGAGCACTTGTTGCTCTTCCAGAAGACTGAGTCAATCCCCAGCACCCACATAGCTGCTCACAACCCTCTGTAACCCCAGTTCCAGGGGATCCAGTGCTCTTCTCTGGCCCCCTTGGGCACCAGGTACACATGTGGTACACAGACATACATGCAAGCAAAACACCCGTACACATAATGGTATCCATTCTCCATAAATCCTTCAACTTGCCCTTGTATCAAACCTAGCTGGTATTGATCCCTATATATATCCAGCACTCAACAAGCAGGCAAGACATATTATATGCAGAGAGAGAGAGAGAGAGAGAGAGAGAGAGAGAGAGAGAGAGAGAGAGAGAGAGAATGCATTCAAGTGAAGATGCTATTGAGAACCTGTGGAGCCTGAGTATACACAGGTTCCAGATTCCATGTGCACAGCAGCATAAAAAGAGAAAAAGCATAGTGCTTACCTCTATTTGGTTGATCAATGAATTGTCAAATTTGAACCCAGGAATCCTCTTGTCACTGCACACCACACCAACGTCTTCTGTGTGCTTGCAGTCCGTGACACCCCAGCCATTGGAGGAGCAGGCTGCCAGGGTCGCCTCTTTGCCGGTGCAGTGGATGTTGTCCAACCAGATGGGTCCTGCAGGAAGGAGAGGAGAGAAAGGAAAGATCCTGCCAATGCAGATCCAGGTGGCAAGGATGCTAGCGTCTTACACAGAATTCCCCCCAAATTCGGTGGTGTGTGTTGCCATCAACTATTTTTTCTTATGGAAGGTTGTTACACCTAATCTTGGAGCACTGGGATTCCCTTGCCAGGACAGGCAGCTGATGTGATCTGAGAAGGTCATGGTTTGAACACAGAAATCAGATTTCATCCTGAAAGTCGTGGGGTCTATCAGTTACCTTTCTCAGTGTGTGATAAACACTGGACAGAGACGTAAAGGGAGAAAGGTGTACATTGGCTCGTGGTTTACAAAGGGATGCAGTCGATCACAGTGGGGAGGCATGACATCGGGAAGTGAGGCAGCTGGTCATACTGTGTCCCCCAGTCAGGAAGCAGAGAGGGGTGAATTCTGGTGCTCAGCTGGCTCCCTTGTTTTTCTTTATATTCAGTTTGGGACCCTAGATGGAACCAGCCACCCTCGAGGTGTGTCTTCCTTCCTGAGTTAAATCTCTATGGAAACATCTTGATAGGCAGAGGTGAGTCTCCTAGGAGATTTCAAATCCAGTCACCTTGACAATGAAGTTTAGTTTTACTTATCATTATTCCAGTTTATGTGTACATGATGTGTGTGGGGTGGGGGTGGGGCACATGAGATAGTGAGAAAGTGTAGAGGTCAGAGAGCAATTTTGTAGAGTTGGATCTCTCCTTCCATGATTACATGAGTCTCAGGGATTCAGTTCAGGAGACCTTTACCCACTGAGCTACTTCACGAGTCTGATAATGAAATTTAAACACTATGAGCGGTACAGAAGAACAGGGGCTTATGTGGGGAACAGAGGGAGCCCTGGGTGGATGTGTAAGGAGTGGTCTAATTTACTTTTCAATAGTTGTTACAAAACACCATGTCCAAGGCAACATATAAAAGAAGGTGTTTAATTTAGGGCTCATGGATCCAGAGGGTTGGAGTCCATGACTATCATGGTAGGAGCATGGCAGCATATAGGAAGGCATGGTCCTGGAGTTGTACCTGACAGATCACATCGAGAAACACAACTATGCAGCAGGGAGAGTGAACTGGAGTGCAAGGCCATACCTCCCAATCCTTTATGAACAATCTCTTCCCAAACAGTTCCACTAACTGGGGACAAATATATGAGCCTATGTGTGTGTGTGTGGGGGGGAACCACCACAGAGCAGATGAAGTCTTGAGTGAATGCATATTATTGACAAGGATGAAAGCCCCATGGGAACTGGCAAAGCCTTCCTCTAGTCTCTGTGTGGCTGTTGATGGTATGTGTAAACCCTGGTAACCAGAGCTGTTTTCTGTTTCCTTCTCTGGGATGATTGCTATCTGAAACTCACTGCTCTCCCACAGAGAGCTCCTGCTAAGACTGCCTAACTCTTCCTTCTGGCCTGTACAGAACTGGGCGGGGGGGGGGGGGGAGGAGTTCTGGATGGTTGCTGTAGCTGCTGCTACTCCACAGAACCAGCACAGCCCACCCAACCCCAGCCTTCCTGTACTTGTGTGCGTGTGTGCATGTGTGTGCATGTGTGTGTGTGTATGTGTGTGTGTCTGTCTGTCTATCTGTCTGAGTGTCTGTCTGTCTGTCTATAAGTCTTCTGTCCTTTCTTCATTTTTTGTCACTCCAATCAGGTTTCCCAGATCAAGCCATGCCAGAGGCAGTAGGTTTCGGAGACTAACCTGGGTTTGAATTCTGGTTCAGTCTCTAATAGCTTTGAACCCCAGGTCAAAGCCCCTTTCCTACCAAGTGAGACAAGGGGAGACAAAAACTTGTGAGCTGCCGAGGTGTGGGATGACTATATATATATATAAAGCTCATCTGCTCTATAATCAAGGGTTTGCTGTTTTACCGCACATCCACATACATTACTATAACCTTGACTTTACCCTTCCTTGGGGAGACCTAGGTGACACCATTACTCTCTCTTCATAGACACAGAGCCTGGCTCAGATAGATCAGCCTCTGGGCACCAAGTCATAGCCTATGAGTCAGTTCTCCAATGAGTGCCTTCTCAGTTTTCACTATACCTGGTTCAGGGACAGGCCATTACACGAAGCCACCATCACACATACAGCAAGGTCACCATGGAACATGGCTTTCTTTGTATTAGTAGAAAATTCTATGTGCAAAGCACTAGAAAGTTAACCATGAGATGCTATCTCATGCCATTGGGGTGGTGGTGTGGCTTGGCTATGAGATGTCCTTGGCAGGCTCCCTAGCTGATGGCACTGCTTTAGAAGGTTGGGAAACTTTTTGGAGGTGGGGCCTTGATGGAAGGAAGTGAGTCACTGGGGGGGGGGGGCCCTAGCATGTTATAGTGTCATCACATACTTCCTGTCAGTTTGCTGCTTTCTGTCTGTCAAGATACGAGGGAATAAGTCAGATTGGTAGTGCATGTCTTTAATCCCAGCACTTTGGAGGCAGAAGCAAGCAGATCTCTGAGTTCGAGGCCAGCCAGCCTGGTCTACATAGTCAGACCTTGTCTTAAAACCAAAAACAAAGGCAAAGCCAAGAAGTAGTGAGGAGTCCCAAGCTTCAGACTCTGGCTACTGTGGCACCATGATGGACTTTACCCTACCAAACTGTGAGTCAATATAAGCCTTCTTTAGTTAGGATGCTTCTTGACAGACACTTGGTCACAACAAGGAAAGTATCCCACTGAGGAGAAAAACAGAGGGAATAGTGAACGCACTATACTGGCGAGGATGTGCATCAACGAAAGCCTGTGTGCATATCAATGGTGCAGATGCTGTGGGAAACAGTATGGCATTCCTCAAAACTTGTTTTTTTTTTTTTTTTGTTTGTTTGTTTGACTAGTTTGTTGCGATGGGGGCCAGTGCCGGGGATAGGTCTCTGGCCCTTGTACAACCACCAAGCTACATCCTCAGCCTCCAAACTTTAAAGCTATCACATGATTCAGAATTCCAAAACTGAAGCCAGGTGCAGTGGCATACAGCTATAATTACAGCTCCTGAGGAGACTGAGGCAAGAGGATCACACGTCTGAGGCCAGCCAGGCTACACAGTGAGATCCAGCTCAGCCCAGACAGATGTACTCAGACCCGTGTCTGTAATCAAAGCTCTCAAACAACTGCCAGGAGTTTGAGGCTAGACCAGGCTTCACAGTGAGTTCTGGACTAGCCTGGGCTACAGAGTGAGACCTTCTCTCTCTCTCTCTCTCTCTCTCTCTCTCTATCTATCTATCTATCTATATATATATATATAGTCCCAGAACAAAGGGAGAGAGGGAGGGAGGGATGAGGGAGGAACAGACATGGAAAGCGTGGCCTTGGGGAGGTGTTTGCATACCCACATTCACAGCAACACAATTCATAACTGCCAAGAGACGGAAACAGCGGACATCTGTTGACAAACTGCATACATATAAGGGCAAAACTGTAGAAGGGAAAATTCTGACGCATACTTCAACATACTTCAAATCTTGAGGACATTCTGCTAAGTGGGAAAAGCTGGTCATGAAAGGCCAAATATAGGAAGATTCCAACATAGAGTTCTCAAATTCTGAGAAAACAAGTAGGATAGGAATTGCCAGGGGCTGCGAGAAGGATGGGAGGTGGTTATTTAATGGGTCTGGAGTTTTGGTTTTGTAAGAATGTTCTGGAAATTGGTTGCATGACAATAGGAACATACTTAACATGACTGAACTGTATATGCACTTCAAATGGTTAAGATGTAAATATTCTTACTATATTTTGTTGCAATAAAAAATAAAAATATAAAAAGATGCCAGATTGTTTTCAAATAGTGATTTCGTAGGTGTGTGTGTGTGTGTGTGTGTGTGTGTGTGTGTGTGTATCTGCATAGATATGAAGGATTGCCCACATGTGTGCATGTACATTTGTGGAGGCCAGAGCTTGGCATTAGCATGACTTCCTCTAGTGATCTCTACCTTATTTTTTGCAACAGGGTCACTTCTCTGAATCTGGAGCTCAACAATTCAGCTAGGCTGACTGGCCCAACATCTTAATAGGTGGGACTGTCTCTGCCCCCCTGTGCAGGATTACATAGGTACAGCCTTCGTATTTGGCTTTTATGTGGATGCTAGGGATTTGAACTCAAGTCCTCATACCTGCACAGCAAACACTCCCCCCACCCCACCCCAAGCACTACAAAACCAAAGTAAACCGAGGCCATTTCTCCATAGGTCCTTTTAGAGGCCCGCAGAACAGAAGGGGCTAACAAACCTGTGTTTATGCCCTGTTTGCCACAGGCTTGGGTGACCAGTGACTCCATCAACAAACCTTGTGCCCTTTTCTAAAGTCAAAGTGACGTCCAACAGACAGGCTGCTACAAAGACCCAACAAGTTAACAAACGGGCCCAGGGACACGTCCGTCCGATCCTCTTTTCCTTCTAAGTAGAAAAGCCAGTGTATTATATGGTTCCCCTAGTGGGTGGGAGAGCCAGTGAAAACACTCCCATTATAGAGATTAGAAAACCGATGTGTGAAGCTGAGGTTCTTCCAGGCCACAGAGGACACGGGGCCAGTCTCCTGACTTGCAAGCCTGACTACAACGTGTGTACTCTGATGCCTGGCTGGTTGGGGCTCAAAGGACAGAGCTTTGGCCACATTGTGGGGACAATGAGTTGATTGAGAACATCTGGACTGAGGTTTTTCCAACCACTTTCTCAATCTGGGCTGGTTTCCAAGCCGTCAGGCTCCACTGAAACGCACGCTTGCTAATAGATGGCTGTTTCTACAGCAAGTATTTGTTTTACTACATACTAGCAACAGAAGGGCCCCTCCATCTTGCCAGCGAGGCTTCTTCCTCAAAACATTCTGAACTGAGCTGCTGAAAGGCAGATTGTGAAAAGAGGCAGTGCCCTTATTCCATCTGTAGCCAACTTGGGCATGGAGGATGGCTAGAAACTTTCTGTTTCCCACCCAGTGTGTGTTGTGTACATAATCTATATTGTACATATTGCACAAATTAATGGGGTTCAGCCAGGTGTGGTGGCACATGCCTGGATTTGCAGTACTAGGGGGGCAGAAGCAGGGAGATCACTCAGGAGTTTGAGGCCAGTCAGGGCTACCTACCAATGACTAGTCTCAAAGAGTGAGCTCATGATGACATTCTTGTGCATGCATATCCAGAACTTTGATATTACTCACCCCCACCATCTTCTCCTGCCCTTCAGCACTGCTGATCCCCTCCTCTTCCCAAATAGACTCCCTTCTGCTTTCAAGGCCCTTTCTGGTTGTTTTTGTTTTGTTTTCCAGACAGATTTTCTCTGTGTAGCCCTGGCTGTCCTGGAACTCACTATATAGACCAGGTTGGTCTTGAACTCAGAGATCCACCTGCCTCTGCTTTTCTGAGTGCTGGGATTAAAGACGTATGCCATCACTGCCTGGTTCAAGTCCTTCTTTTAAAGTCTAGATTTCACGTATGAGAGAAAACATGATATTTTTCTGGTTGGTTCTGGTTTGCTTCATTTCATATGATGGTCTCCAGTTTCATACATTTTCCCCAAAATGACATAATTTTGTTTTTGTGAAAGCTGACTAGTATTCCATGTGTGTACATGCATTTCCCTCATTCAGTCCTCTCTGTCTCTTTTTTTATTTTCATGTCAGGGTCTCATTATGTAGCTCTGGATGTCCAGGAACTCACTCTGTAGACCAGACTGGCCTTGAACTCACAAAGATCTACCTGCTTCTGCCACCCAAGTGATGGGATTAAAGGCATGTACCACTGTGTCCAGCTTTCAGGCATTTCTTGATGGATGTCTGGCTTAATTCCATCACTTGGCTACTATGAAAAATTCAGAATATCTTTAAAGGAACTGCATGGACCAGCAACACATGTGAAATCAGCACCCTGGGTACCCAGGGAACTGTTACTCAGCAGACCTGCTCTTTCCTGTACCTTTCATGCTCTCTTGTGGGAGTCTTGCTCTCTGTCATTCTTGACCATGGTGCTTTCCTATTAGATGGAGGACATGTAAATCTACACTTTGCTTAAGACAGTATCGCCACCCATGGTTTTCGATTTGGTCTGATTTCATGTCAATGTTTTCTCCAATATATCTAGTGCCCATCAGCTAGATTGTTCCGATTCCAACCCACTCAGCTTGTATGTCTGCCTGTGGGCATGTGAGGCAGTTCTAGGCACCTTGGGGACATTTAGATGCTAGGAAAGTGGTACTTGGGATGAGGCTCATATCTGGGACACAAAAAAAAAAAGCCATTCAGTCAGAAGCAAAATTGTTTTACTCTTTCCACTCAACTCACAGAAACCCATCTCCCAATGAAAGAAGTATGTAAACAAATTAACAAATGTTTTGGAAGAAGCGGAGCATAAATGAAATAGCGTTTGGGTGCTGAGTCCTTGGTTTGATCAGGGGAATGGAAATTATCCAGAGTTAGAACATGCAGGGTCCTCGGCCTTGTCAGTGTTGATACAGTTGGGCAGAGAATCCCCACCCTGTTTCAGGTTACTGCAAAAGCCCACCAGAGGGTATGAAATGGGCCAGCTGCCCTCTTTAGAAAGGGCCATGGCTTGCCTGGGCTTAGAAAGGTTTTAGGAGTTGAGACCTGCTTGCAGGTTACACTGAAAAGTCCAGGAGATTCCTGGTGATTGTCCTGTTTTTATTATGACAGCTTGAACCTTAGAGGTACCTGGAGACTCCAGGAGGGCAGCCTGCTATGAGGTCAGTTACATCATTCCCAGCCCAACCACAGAGCCTGACTCCCAGGTCAGACTCCACTGGGTACTACCACCAGCAGCAGACCCAGTAAGGACATTGGCCAGACTCTGGTCATCATACCCTATACTGTTTCCTCAACTGTTCTCTGTGTTCTCCCACACCAAAGCAGATCAGCCAGCTCGTATTTGCTCCAGTGCACACCATACACCCAGTGCTAAAATAAAATCTCCACTGAGGCTGCTGAAAACTTACATACACTTATATTTAGTATTTCTGTCACGGTGCAACAATACCACTTTATATGCACATGGATGGACTCTGTGTGTATGTGTGTGTATAAGAGTATGCACATGGGTGTGTGTGTGTGTGTGTGTGTGTGTGTGTGTGTGTGTGTGTGAACGTTTGTACATGTGCATGTGGAAAGGAGACCGGAGGACAACCTCAGGTGCTGACCACCTGATTTTGGGAGGCAGCTTTTCTTACTGGCCTGAAACTCTCCAGGTAAGCTAGAGTGGCTAGTCCATGAGCTCCATGATCTGCTCATCTCTACTTCCCAGAGATGGGATCACAAGTACATCCCACCGTGCTCAGCTGCCACCTCCACTTCTTGTGTGAGTGGGGGAGGGGTAGGAAGTGGGTAGAGACCAAACTTGGGTCTTCATACGCTCTTTATTGACTGAGCCATCTTCTCATCTCTCAGTCGGCTCAACTCTTAAATCCCTTGGCATTGCCCTGTTGAGTTCATCTAGTATCTGTTTCTCCCCATCCTTTCCTTAAACTACAGCTGTCATAACCCTCTATGGCTTCAGTGTCCACACAGATGGCCTTTAGAAGTTCAGTACTCGGTCACATCCTCTTTCTAGAGAGACCTTCTCGTCCTTGGCTCCTGCTGCTCTTCAAGGTCATGGCTGAGCCCTGGTTGTAATCTACAACTGTACCCTCCTCAATCACCATGTCAACCATCATGTTCTGAAGCTGTATCTCCCATCTTTCCAGCACATTCTTGTTAGTATTACTTCAGCCGAGATCCCTACCCATCAGTTAGAGTAGTTTTGCAGGGTCCCTCCTTCCTCCTCCTGTCTCTCCCTTCCTTATTCAGCATGGATTCTGTAAATCATCATTTTATAGCTACCTTTCAAGTCTTCTTCTTTCTCCTGAACCCTTTGATCTTTGGCATCCTTCAGTAGCAAAGTCCTACCCAACAAGTCAACCTGTCCTGCCACCCCCTGCTGGCTCCTGTGGGCAAAGATCCACAGATATTAGGTGACAGATTTGCTGCAAATATGATTAAAAAATAAATCTGTCACTGGGTAAAAGCCACCATTGTTGGAGAGTATTTGTCATAAAATTTTGAGGATACAATAATCTGGAATGGAAAATATAAATCTGACGTAAGCCCTGGATCACTCGGATAGCAGAATAAACAGATGTGGACATATGGACAAACACCCCAAGTTTAGTCAGAGTCAGGAAGTGGTTTAAAGGCCCCAGTTAATCAGTCTTGGCTGCTCTCATTGCCAAGTAACCCCGAACAAGCTTTCGGAACATGTGACTCTAAGCATGGGGTCTTAGGCCAGTTCTTCCATAGGAAACTCACCACTGCCTGGAGGTGAGGTATGCAGAAAATGGTACACCTTTCTTCCTGTCATTTCTAGAATAACTGAAAGGAGGGAGGGCTGAAGGGAGTTTAATTTGTCTATCTCACTGTCCCTCCATCCCGCTACAGATTCAGTCACATGCCACATGCCAAACTTTGAGATTAGCATGTCCTGGGTTAAGTCTGAAATGTTCTGCATTTTTTTAAGCTCATGCAGGAGAGTTTTGTATAGTTATCATGGCATTGGCCCTCTGGTCCAGAGAGTGTGGTCAGCTCACTCAAGTCCAATAGTCTAATTCATGACAAGGCCTGTGGTCAGCTCAGTCGGGAAGAAGGTACATGATTTACCAACCTGGAGTGGAGGCACAGCTCCTGGAAGAACACTGTGTGCACGCGCACGTGCATGTGCACGTGTGTGTGTGTGTGTGTGTGTGTGTGTGTGTGTGTGTGTATGTAAGCCTATGTGGACACCAGAGGTGTCGGGTACCTTATTCCACTTGACTTTTTGAGACAGGGTCTTTCACTGAACCTGGTGCCCACCAATTGGCTAGGCTGGCTGGCCAATGAGCTCCAGGGATCCACTTGTCTCCACTCCCTCAGCATTAAGGATTCATGTGCATGCCACCATGCCCAGCTTTTCTGTAGGTGCTAGATAGCCAAACTCAGGCCTTACATTTGCACAGCAAGCTCTTTCCCCACAGAGCCATCTCCTAGCCCCAAGAACATCTGTTTGCAAAGGATGCCTTTCACCCACACCTGCATTTCCAACTAGGGACACACCAATTCTCAAGGGTCCATCTTCCAGATGTCAATCACACGCCACACAAACATTCTGCTTAATGATGTACCAGCTGTACAACAGAGGTTCTCAGATACCACCCTTTTACCTGGTGACCTCAGAGTTGTTTTTGTGAGAATCCTTTATGATGCCACATGATGCTGAGATCACTAGCAACTACTCTTTTTTCAGAGCACATCTACATTGCAAAGCTATATTGTTAGCTCAGCATGGCTCTGAGCTAAGAGTTTGAGTCATGAAGACCTGCCCTCCCTCAAAACTCTCATAACTTCCCTTTTGTGTGTTTTCAAAAATTTTATTTAATTCTGTGTATGTGTGTTTCTCTGTGTGTAGGTGCATGCACGTGACAGCAGGTACCCTCAGAGTCCTCCAGAAGACTCAGACCACCCCCGCCCCACCCCCTGTGCTAGTTATAAGTTATTGTGAACCACCTGAGATGGATGCTGGGAATCAAACTCAGGTCCTTTAGAAAAGCAGCACATGCCGAGGCGTCTCTCTAGCCTCGCTATTTTGTTTTGATATTGTTGTTTTAGGATAAATTTATTTGACGCTAACACGGAAGGAAAGAAGAAGCCAACTCAAGGTTAACAATTCAGTGTGACTCTGTTCCTATGATGACCAATGCCATAAAAGCAAGCTAAAGTTAAAATAACAAGTTGAAGATATGTGTAGTAGTGCGCATTTGTAGTCCCAATGGTAGGAAGGCAGAGACAAGGGGATCCCTAAGGCTTGCTGGCCTAACTGCTTAGCCTACTTGATGAGTTCCAGGTCATCAAGAGACCTCAAAACAACAACAACAACAACAACAACAACAACACCTAGTTGAATAAAAGTGCACACACATACACAAATGTAGACACAATAAAATAATAATGATGATGATCTTCATGTGGGTAGAAATCTAGCCTGTGGAGCCCTTTTGAAAAAGAGTGAAAGCCCTACTTGGAGGGAGAAATCTGGATGCAGGAATGATATGGCAACCCCTAGACACGGAATGTGATGAGTACAGGCTATCACCGACTATCTTGGCTTGCCTGAGATGTATCCTGCTCAAAGAAGGAATAGCCTGGAGAGTTCATGATGGTTGCTCCCTCTATCCTTCCCTGGAGGGTCCTCCCACCAGCCTTCCAACAAGACACTACTTGCAGGGCAGATAGAAAACTCTTGGAAAGTCATGCTTAATAGCAATTACGGCTTTCTTTGCAGGCTAATCAGGGTGTATCTTGGCCTTGCTGCGTGATATATACTCAGCTTCACAGCACAGTCTCTTACCTTCCCCTGGGCCATAGGAAGAGCTTGCAGTCCAGGACTTGGCTTCCACATAACCCACTTCTCGGCAGACAACGTGGGCAGCATGGATGGAGAAGTCATCATCACACACAGTGCCCCACTGGCCTTCATAATAGACCTCCACACGGCCTTCATTATGCTTCCTCTTCTGGCCCGCCAGGCGTACCTGGATCTTGACCACATCAGAGGGCACCTGGTGCTGGCGGTACTCGGGAGCTGGCTGCTGGAAGTACTCAGGATACTGGAGCTGGTAGGGCCAGCTCTCATACTGTGCTAGGCTCAGGAAGGGCAGGAAGAGAAATACAGCCAAACAGCCATAGAAGCGTGAGCCAAGAGGCATCTCCATCCTTGTCCTGTGATGACAGGAGGTCAGGGTGGCAGCAGGAACTTCCTGGAAAAAGAGAGAGAGTCATTAGTCTAGGATAAAGGTTGTAGATATCTGTAAAGTGTTCTGTGATGTCACCTTTCTGACTCAGCCAACCCATTTCTGCTCCTATTTCATGTTTTGACCATACCAGTCTGAGTTCCCAAGGTCAAGCACCCATCCTCCTCATCTCTCAAATGCTGTCATCAGTACTCTTAACTAAATTTAAAGAAGACCTTTTCTTTTCTTCCTTAAATTTACTAACTTTTATGTATATGTGTGCATGGGCATGCATACCATTGTATGGGTGTGGAGGTCACAGGACACCTGTGGGAGTTGATTCTCTTATCTCACCATGTGGGACCTGGGGATTGAACTCAGGTCATCAGTCTTGGCAACAAGCTCCTTTACCTGCTAAGCTATCTCACTGGCCCTCTTTCTTTCTATCTTCCTTCTCCTACAATGGAGAAGTGGGCAGAGTTCAAGGGGACTGATGAAGGATGAAGGAAGCACCCTGGGTGTCAACAGAGGATAGCCATTACCTCTCAGGGTTTGAAGAGTCTCCCTGAGACACCCGTGGCTTCTAGAACTGAGCACAGCCAAGTGGAAAAGGCTCTCTTTCCTTTTGGATGAGATGGTGGCATCTGGGTTCTTTCTTCACTGAAGGGTCTCAGAGCCACCTACAGCAACCAGCAGGGAGGAGAGGCACAGAATATGCATAGGATGCTCCTCTCCCCCTGGCTTCTAATCTCTTCCTGGTACCTCTAATAGGTACACCCAACTCAACACAACAAGACAACATTAGGAGAGCTAATGAAGAAGTCTGCACCGGCTAGCCTCCTGGGTACAAAGCTGGTAGAGTGGGGGAATAGTGGGCCCCATGGGCTGGCTCCTGGGCACAAAGCTGGTAGAGAGGGAGAATAGTGGGCCCCTGGGCTGAGCTCCTGGGGCACAAAGCTGGTAGAGCAGGGGATTAGTGGGCCCCATGGGCTGGCTCCTGGGCACAAAGCTGGTAGAGAGGGAGAATAGTGGGTCCCAAAGGCAAATGCAAGCTTCTCAGAACACCTCCCTACTGTGTACTCCTTCCTTCTCCTCACAGCCCCAAGGCCCAGCTCAACCTAAGGCAGCTTCCCCAGTCATTTCCTGCTAAGGCAGATTTAGGATCTTCTGGTAAGTTCCCAGGGATTTTCAACAAGTCCAATTGGATGGCAAACTTTTTAGGGCAAAACTTAGATCTTAGTCTTCTCTGGTCTCTCCACGATAGATTTCAAAGCTTCATAGACACGTTTACTAAATGGATCTGGCTGCAGGAACTGAAACATGAGTGGAATATGGGGTCTGAGTGGTCTCCAGTGTATCAGGAAGTCTGAGAGGATCCTCTGGGACCCTGCACAGTTCTCCAGGGCCAGGTGGCCTTGTTCCCATTGGACATGTGTGGGAAACCTTGCACTGTGCTGTCAGCATCAGTATCTGAGTGATCAAGTGACCTCGGCCTTGGCTGATATTCTGCAGATTATGAGACTTAGCGTTCTGTTGGCAGAGGGCTGCTGTCACTTCCTTTGAAAATGACTGGAGCAAACTGGGCATAGTGGCACACGCTTTTAACCTAAGAATTTGGGAGGCAGTGGCATCTCTGTGAGTTTGGGGCCAGCCTGGTCTATATAGTGAGCTCAAGTTCCAGAAGAGCCAGACTCTGTCTCAAAAAAGCCAAATAATAATAAGAAGAAATAAGAAAAGAAAAAGAAAAACTAAAAGGATGGAACAAAGAAGGAGGATGAGGTCTGCAGGCAAGTGGAACACACCATTGGGGAAGTTAGGAGGACCCTGTGGCCATTTCTTTCCTATTTATAGGGGATGTAAGGTTTTGAGAGCAGACTGCTCCTAACACACAGAGGAGGGGCTAAGCTCTTTGTGTGGAAGTAGAGGAGGGCTGAGGAATCCAGCATCAAGGAGGGCATGTCTTCAGTGAGAACAAGCTAGAGCTAGCTGAACTGAGTATGAATCCTCATTCTGATATTTATCAGTTGTGCAACCTTGGACAAAACATTTAACTTCCCTGCACATCCACTCCCTCCTCTGTTAAATGTAGGTCATAATCATTTGCAGCCTACAGAACCGTTCTTAGCACTAACTGAATGGCACCCCAGGAGCACTGCAGAAGGAGTATTTGCTAAATGAAAAGTTATGTTCTTCAAGGTTGTGGGCATCACAGCCAGTGGGAATCTAAGTGTGACTCTGAAGGGAGACCTCGTGTGTTATCCTCAGGTAACTCAGAGACTGGGGGACCATGGGTGAGTCTCAAGGAGGAAGCAGGTTGAGATGTGAGAGCCCCAAAGGCAAAACCAGGAGCTGCAGCTGGAAACCGCAGAGGCCTACACACTTCAACCATACTCGAAGGGGCGAAGGGGCGGAGGAGCACAGTCCTCAGTTCAGAGTACTTTACTCTCGAGGAAGGCCTGGCTAACCTACCCTGGGCTGGGGCCACCCAAGCCACCTGTGTTCTGCCATGAAGAGAGGCAATCCTTTGTACGTGAGTGCTCTGTGTGTTCACTAAGAGGAAACACCGTCTGTTATCACCAGAGGCCCAGCAATTCTCATCCTCTGACACTCAAACAGGCCCAGAAAGTGATGGGGTTCCTGCACTGGGATCCTCAGTCTGCACCTGGCTTATGCTTTGACATCTACAGCAGAGTGCTTCTAACCCTGCCCTCCAAAGACCACGCTCCTCAAGGAGACCTTGCCAGGTCCTGTTAGGCACAAACAAAGGTGCTCTCCAGCTGCCTTAAAATCACATGTTGCTTGCGTTTAACTCTGTTACCATTAGGCTTGGTGACCGGAACCTCAACCCTGAGGGTTCCCATGAAGCAACATATCTGTTTCTGCTACACAGACTCGTTTGTATTAGAAAAATCCTGCCATAAACAGCTATAAAACAGTAGATAAACATACTGAAAACACAGATTATGTACCGTATCACATTTTGCTCAACAAAAGACTCTACCTATGGAAATGACCCTATAAGTTTATAATGGAGATAAAACAGTTCTATCACCTGGTAACACAGTAGCCATCCCAACATCACAGCATACTGCACCCCTGCATTTTTCATGTTTGCTGTGATGGCAGCGGGAATGAACCCACTGTATTGTCTTTGTCTAAAAGTGCAGTAACGCTGAAGCATAGCATACTGCTATGATAACGACTTTACTACTTTATGCTTTGGTTGTTATTTGTTTGTTTTTGCGGGTTTTATTTTGTTTGGTTTCAGACATGGTCTGACTCTGTAGCCTAGGCTGAATCAAACTCATAGTGATCCTTCTGCCTCAGCTTCCAAGTACGGGAAGTACAGGCGCAAGCAACCACACCCACAGCCGTGGCTTGTTCCATCACTCCTTTGCCGTGGTTCCTTCTGCTCATGAACAACATTGAATGTAAAACGCCGTACTGTGTCACGCCCACAACAGTCTTACACAGCTTGTTTACAAGTCTCTGGATTGCCTCAAGAGGCCACCTGGAGGGATCCGATGTCCACCATCCAAGTTTGCGAGGGAAACATTCTAGGATGTTTAAACAATGCCTGAGTGTCCTGTCCCATCCATGCCCCGTGCACCCCACCCCCACCTGTCATTAGGTGAAATCTGACAGTGAAAGGCTACTGAAGCTGCATGGGCTCAAAGAGCCAAGGATCCAGAGAGAAAGGATGTACATTGAGATGCACTTACATAGGTCTCTGCTTTTCCCGAGACAGTGTCCAGTAGGTTGGAGAGCTCAGTGAAATTTTCAGTGGCCCTTCAAGGACTGACAAGATAGAAATCAGAAGGACTGATGATAGAGACAAATTAGGACATGAAGTGTAAATAACATGTACGGAAACCCAGGGAGAGGAGAGGAAGAATGTATGGAGGAAGCATTTAAGAGCAATGGTGAAGAATTTTCCAACACTGATGAACAGTAGCAAGACCCTCAGAGAGGAAAGCACGTCTGGGCACAGGGACTGTGGAAAATCAGAGCCTGAGGAAATCTCACATATAGCCGGAAGGGAATGGGTATGCTACATCTGAAGACCATCAGGAAGCCTCTCCACAAAAACGAGGACGCAAAAAGATAACAGGGTAACCTTTTCTAAGGGCTGACAGAGTAACAGCAGTCTATGTGCATGGGGGAAGGGGGGACGAAGATGAGGACACGGAGACAAACAAATACAGAGGTACCAGAAGGAGATCTTTAGGTCAAAGGAAAAGTAGCCCCAGTAATGGTGTGGAGGTTTAGGAAGGAATGAAAAGACGGAATAGAAAACTACATGAGCACACCTGAATGCAAACCCACTGTGTAAAACAATAACAATATCCACGTCCTAAAATATCTGCACTGTGGACTGGTGAGGTAGCTCAGTGGTAGGGCACTTGCCTATCATGAGTGACCCTGGGTTTGGTACTCAGAGTTCCATCATGACCATAATAATAAACAGCAACAACTCTGTGTGTGTGTGTGTGTGTGTGTGTGTGTGTGTGTGTGTGTGTGTGAGAGAGAGAGAGAGAGAGAGAGAGAGAGAGAGAGAGAGAGAGAGATTAAAATGCTGGAAACAGCAGCACAAAAGGCAGACAGGATTAAAGTGTAAAGTGTGTGGTCTGGGCAATGGCACAAGTCTATTTCCTTTTTTTTGTTTGCTCGTTTGCTTCTTGAGACAAGGTTTTCCTTGTGTAGCCCTGGCTGTCCTAAAACTCGATCTGTAGACCAGGCTGGCCTCGAACTCACAGAGATCCGCCTGCCTCTGCCTCCCAAGTGCTGGGATTAAAGGCGTGCGCCACCACCTCCTGGCTACAAATCTATTTCCTAGCAGATTTAACAAGCTTTGACAGATGCATGCCCTAAAGTTTGTGTTAATCACCCTAAGAACAGCAAAACAAGAGAAGTCGAACAGGTTACTACAGTGGGTAAATAAAGGAATTCTAAAAAAAAAAAAAAAATTACTTGACGTGTGAACTTGCTGTTGCTTGTGATGAAGTACCTGGGACAATTGATTTGTAAGGAGGAAGGATTCACCTTGACTCACAGCTTCAGAAGTTTCAGTCCATGGTCCAGTGGTCACATTACTTTGGGCATGTGGAGGCTCCAAGTATAATAGAAGGGGCACATGGCAAAGGAGGTTGCTCTTCTCCAGGGAATAAAGAGAGGGAGAAGAACTTGGGGCTCCAATGTCTCTCTCATCTCCCTCTCTCTCCTTCTCTGGTGTTTGCACTTGTGTGGAGGCTAGGGCAGACTTCCTCAATTGCTCTCCCCCTTATTTTTTGAGACAGGGTCTCTCCATTGAACTCGAAGCTCACTAACTCAGCTCCCTTGGCTGGCCAGCAAGCCCCACAGGACCCATCTGTCTTTACCCCCACCCCCTGGGATTACAGGTATATGCCACCATGCCCAGCTCTTATGTGGGTACTGAGCACCTGAACTCAGGGCTCCATTATTATGCAGCAAGCACTTTACCAACTGAGTCATCTCCCAGCCCCCCAGTATTCCTTTTGAAGGCATGCCCCCACAGCCTAACTTCTTTCTACTAGGCTTCATCTCCTAAAGCAGTGGTTCTCAACCTGTATGTAGCCACCCCTCTGGGGACTGAATGACCCTTTCATGGGGTTTGCACATCAGATATTTACATTAATGATTCCTAACAGTAGCAAAATTACAGTTGTGGAGTAGCAATGAAAATAATTTTATGGCTGGGGGTCAGCACCACATGAGGAACTGTATTAAAGGGTCGTGGCATCAGGAAGGTTGAGAAGCGCTGTCCTAAAGGTCCCACTACTTCCCAATCATGGCAAGGACTGAAAACAAAATACAGCCTTTTTGAGACTTTAGAAAAGTACTATAGATGCTCCAATTAAAAGGCAAAAGTCACCAAAACGGATTGAATAATACAATCAAACTACATAGTCTTCCGAAAGACTCACCATGAAAAGATAGAGGAAGATGCACCGTGTGCAGCTCAGCCAAGAGAAAGCTGGCCCCAAGTGAGAGAATGCTGGCTCCAGGACAAGACTACCAGAGCCTGAAGGGCACAGCTAACGAAAGAGTCAGTCTGCCAGGAAGATACAACTGTGTGATGTGCATGGGTCGTTTCAACATGCACGAGACAAATACTAACAGAATGAAAAGGAAATTAGATCCATCAGCCAATCCTTAGCTGCTGTGCAGATTTTCCACACAAGACAGTTTCTGGCACTGAATCCAGAAACAATAAGATTAACAACCTGATAGTTCACGAGTTTCTGGAAGCTGTATTCAACCACTCCACAGGACAGATTCCCTTCAAGGACACACAGATTTGCCAAAATGAACCCCAAGTTGAGTCAACATCAAGTCTCAACACTGTCAATGAAACCACACACTGGACTGTCTGGCCAAAGGAGAATTTAGTCAGGTACCAAGGCTGAAAACCTAACAAGCATTTGTCTGTTTTGTTTCTAATAACACAGACTGTGAACTCAGTAAATTCTGAAGAAGCTGGAGATGTTGGTAGAGTGCTTACTAGCAAGCACAAAGCCTGGGGTTCCATCATTAGCATTACCTGTAGTCTCAGCACGTGAGAAATGGAAATGAGAGCATTTTGAGTCCAAGACCATCCTCAACTACACAGCAAGCTTAGGCCAGACTAGGCTATATAAGACACTTTCAAGATGTTTTAGATGCTGGCTCTTCTGGTTCAATTCAAGGTCACCTGACAGTGACCTCCACTGTCAAAGTTTAAAGGCTAACACGGGACATCACATGGCAAAGGACATGAGCGTGTGTGTGTGTGTGTGTGTGTGTGTGTGTGTGTGTGTGTGTGTGTGTTTGTGTGTGTCTTCTCATGCCTTCTTCTTTGAAACCAGGATTCAGTGAGGGTCCCTACTGTGATGATTTTAACTAATTCTGGTCACTTCCCCAAGGCCCTACCTCTGAACACTGAAATCAGGTTCCATTTCTGCTTTAAACATGCAGCAAGGAAGGAATGAACCCTTGGACACACACTTCTAACTATGAAGTTAGAGAATCCCTAAACATTATGACAATGAAATACTGTTCATCTCCTTCCAGCTCTCAAGGCCACATGCATTTATTTGTCTGGCTGACTCTCAGACACCCTTCTCAGGTGAGGCCAGGCTCTAAGTTCTCGGCTGTGGCAGACATGACACTCTAGTATGGTGCACCTCTAGGACATCGGTGAATGCCCAAGGGCTGAACTACATGAGCCTAGGTGACCTGGCTCTGAATTCTGGGGTTTTGCTTTGTCTTGTCTTGCTTTTGTCTTTGATGCTTCCCCTTTGGGTTTTTGTTTGTTTTGTTTTTGAGATGGGTCTCACTGTGTAGCCCAGGCTGGCCTGGAACTGGATAGAAGTCCTCTTACCTCCACCTCCTGAATGCTGGCATCCATCAGCACACCCAGCTCTTTAAAGCTACCTTTCTTTCTTTCTTTCTTTCTTTCTTTCTTTGTTTGCTTCTTTCTTTCTCTTTCTTCCTTCCTTCCTTACTTTCTTTCCTTTTTTGGAAATTAAGAAAGTCAGTGACCTGCCACAGGTCAAGCTGAGTGATTTCCAACTACATTAAAACACACACACACACACACACACACACACACACACACACACACACACACACACACCTGACTCCTATGTTTCTCAAATAGGAGCTATCCCCCATTCACAGTTTCAGACTCCCATCCTCAATTTCATGGGAAAACATTATGTGGAAAATTCTAAGAATAAACAACTCATTCCTTTTAAATGGTGCAGTTATTTCAAGTGATGTGATGACAAAATCTGATGCTGACCTACACCATGTCCCTCTGCCTCCTCTATCCATGATGTCAATCACCCCTTGGTACACTGTATCTTGTATCTTGGCTGTCTACACCCCCAACCCATTCTTTAGTCAGTAGCTTATCTTATCACCACGCTGATAATGGACCCATCCCAGTGTGAAGTACCAATGTTCAGGTAACCATTGTTGTAGCAGTGATGGCCCCAGAGCATGAGAGCACAGAGGCTGGAAAGCTCGGATAGGAAAGAACAAAGCCACCACGTGCTTCCTCAGGATAGAGAAGACTCACAAGCCAGGACAGTGAAAACCAGCAGGATGAGATGCCTGGAGAAAGAGTGTCCTCGTTAAGGTTGTTTTTACGCTGTGGTAAACACCGGGACCAAAAGCACGGGGAGGAAAGGGTTTGTTTGGCTTCCACATCCCAGGTCACACTCCTCCGTCACTGAAGGGACTCAAAGCAAGAAATCAAGGCAGGAATGTGGAGGCAGGGACTGGGGCAGAAGTCATGGAGGGGTGCTGCTTACTGGCTTGCTTCTCGCCACTTGCTCAGCTGGCTTTCTTATATATGCCAGCTCAGGGATGGCTCCACCCACGGTGAGCTGGGCCCTGCTATATCAGTCATTAATGGGGAAATGCCCTACAGACATGCCCACGGGTCAATCACATGGAGGTGGTTCCTCCATTGAGAGTGCCTCTTTCCAGGTAAAGTCTAGCTTGTATCAAGTCGACCAAAAACTAAGAAGCACAAAGAGAGAAAGCAGAGAAGATGCACTGAAGTTGTACTGGAGTGTACAATTTTTATTTCACTATGTGCTGTGAATCTCTTACCAGGTGTGGTAGTTTGAATGTAATTGACCCGCATAAGCTCATATGGAATGGCACTATTGGGAGGTGTGGCTTTGTTGAAGTGTGTCACTGTGGGGGTGGGCTTTGAGGTCTCTTTTGCTCAAGCTTTGCTCAGTGTGACACACAGAGTCCACTTCCTGTTGCCTGCATGATGTAGGACTCATGGCCCACTTCCTGTTGCCTTCTGACCAAGATGTAGTCAGCAACCATGTCTGCCTACATGCCTACATGCTCCCCACCATGATGATAATGGACTGAACCTCTGAAACTGTAAGCAAGTCACCCCAATTAAATGCTTTTCTTTATAAGAGTTGCCATGGTCATGGTGTCTCTTCACAGCAATAGAAACCATAAGACATCAGGCTTTAATTTACAAATTAAATTCCATCATTGGAATGCATCTCCAGGGGGAGACAGCATGATCTGTGTAGGGATCCGTGCTACCTCTGACTTCACACACCCACTGGGGGTCATCCTCATCTGATGGCACGTCCTAGGCAGGGTTGTCCAACCTTTCAACACTGTCACCTACAGTCTGGGCTGCTCATAGCTCTCCTGGGACACCTGTGGCCTGTGGGCTGCAGGCTGGATGACCACGGTTGTGAAATATCAACAAGAACTTTATCCCAAGGAGGAAATCAAGGCACGGAGGCTCAGAAGTTAGGCTGTTCTGGTAGGAAGCATAAGCCAGTATCTGAATGTGGGTCACCAGGTGGCCAAGGCTGTGCCCTGCCCTGTGCTCTGTGGCCCTTGTCCCCACTCCAAGGGTTTCAGAGTCTTGAAGAACCTCTAATCTTGTTCCAGGAAAAAATGGGAAAAAAAATGTGATCTTGTAATTTAAAAAGAGAACTTTTAATTTCTGGCTTTGCATGCCTATAGACTGCTACACCCGGTTCCCCAGACTCCATGGGTGTGTCTGCTACACAGTTCCACATCTTCCCTAAAAAGGGGCTCTTGGCTTCTTCGCTTCTTCTGCTCTACCGTCACATGTCCGATTCAGCTACTTTTCTCTTAAAAATATTTTTAATGTGCTTCTCCCTCTCTGTTGGGAAAGTTATGCATATCAATGATAAAGATCTGAGTAAATGAAAACTGGGAAAAGGGAGAAAGAAAACATGTCACACAGCTGTTGGGACAATCGCCATCAAAGCTGCAGTGCTCACTCTCCGTCTCAACTCTATCTATTGACTTTAAAAAATTTGAATCACTGCGCATGCCTACAGCCCCCATACCGAGTTTGAAAAACCATGGGCTACACAACAAGTTTAAGGCCAGCCTCAGGTACATAGTGAAACACTGTGTCAAAAAAACAAGGGTTGGGGATATCATTTATGGGTAGAGTGTTTGCCTGGCATTTGCAAATCACTGGGTTCAATTCCAGCACTGGGGACTGAAAACCAATTGGAATCCTTTCCTACACATTGCCTAGGAAACTGAGATGTCTTGATCTCTCTATCTCTCTGTAGATCAGGCTGACCTTGATCTCACAGAGATCCATTTGCCTCTGCCTCCCAAGTGCTGGGATTAAAGGTGTGCACCACCATGTTCATCTTGAAAAGTGCTTTTTAAAGGCAGGTTGTAGTTTATATAGAGAGTTTTATGATGGCTACATAGAGAGACCCTGTCTCAAAAAACCACACACACACACACACACACACACACACAATTTTTAATCAAATAGTATGCTTTTTAATCAAATAGTATATTTGTCTAATTTTTCTTCTATATAATTATTATTTATTATTGTGGTTGTTAATCTTGATGGTGAACTGGTAGATTGAGAGATACCTAAGAATTTAGGAGAGAACACTTCTGCATGTGTGTCTGTAGGGGTGTCCAGAAAGGATGACTTTAAGTGGGGGAGGAGAGTGGCACCAGCCAGTAGGATGTCTCCTGGATGAAGGACAGGAAGTGCCACAGCACAGGTACTATCTGCTTCCTGGCTGCCATGTGTGATGCTTTTCTCTGCCATACCCTCCTCACCATGATGAGCTGATGCCTCTGAAACCATGAACCAAAACAAATCTTCCCTCTCTAAAGTTGTTTTTCAGGGCTGGAGGGATTGCTCAGTGGTTAAGAGCACTGACTGCTCTTCCAGAGGACCAGGGTTCAAGTCCCAGCACCCACATGGCAGCTCACAGCTGTCTGCAATTCCAGTTCCAGGGGACCAGACACCCATGGCAAAACACCAATGCACATAAAATAAAAATAAATAAATTTAAAGTTGTTGTTCTCCAGTATTTTGCCATAGTGACACCAAATTACATTTATAGAACATTCAGTCATGCAGAGAGACTATAATCCTACTTCTAAATCTCTTTGCCAGTATGTACATGGTTGAAATGAAAATTCCTATTGCTAAAATGTTGTACAGCCTTGGGATGCATTCCTGAAAGTAAACTAAGTAGGCAAAAAGTATATTAAAAAAAGCCACCACTTCAACACGCCCTCACAGAAAGACAGTCATTTTTCCACTATGGTCAGCTGCATGGAGGTTTCCCTGCACTGATAGGCAAACATAATATTTTGCTTTAATTAGCATTGCTTGGGCTACCCACATTCTTTCTTTGGAGATCATGTCTTTGTGCCTCCCCCGCTTTCCTATTTCCTCACTGCTTTGTATGATTCACCTCTAAGCTGGCATCCAACCAACCCACAAGAGTGTAAGGTTCCAGGCATCCCAGAAGACCAAACACCCAAAGCAGTGGAGCTGTGCTGACCCCATAGCTCTAGGCTCCTCTTTACTTCGAACAGAAGTAGTGATTGTTTCTCGCCTTTTCTGACACCTGAACATAAACCTACATGGTAAATTCTCCATCCGATTCTCCAGATACATGGAGACATCTGGAAGGATGGTGGTGCCTCTTGTCTTCTTCAGACTTGCTCCATCAGCTCCTGCAGAAGTCAGGACAAGGGCTTGAGAGGTGACAGGGCAGTTGAGAGCACTTGTTGCTCTTGCAGAAGACCCAAGTTCAATTCCTAGCACCCACATCAGGTGGCTCATAACCATGTCCAACAGACAGACAGACAGAGAGCGAGAGACAGAGAGACAGATAGACAGAGACACACATAAAAATAAAATAATTAAAAGAAAAAAGAAAGGGGTTAGGGAGATGGTACAGGGGCTAAAAAGTGTTTACTGTGAAAGCAAAAGGATTTGAGTCCAAACCCTGATCAGCCACATAAAAGCTGAGCATGGGTCATATATGCCTGTAACCCAAGTATTAGATATGGAGACAGGTGGATCCTGGGTGCTTGATGGCCAACCAGCCTAGCCTAGACAGAAGGCTTCAAATTCAGCTAGAGACTCTGTCTAAAAAAAAAAAAAAAAAAAAAGCAATAGAAGGAGAAATCCAATGTCTTGCCCTGGCCTCAGCATAGATGTGCATGGGCATTGTGTAGTACCATACACCATGAGGGGGTGGAGGGAAGAAAGGGTAGGAGAGGAAAGAGAAGGGAAGAAGGAAGAGAGACAGAGGGGGGAAGAAGGGAGAGAGGGAGCCTCATCTCTACACATCTCTACACTATTGAGAAAGTGGTCAGACAGCAGAAAGAACCATCTTCAGCATCTCTCTGAACTCCTCTGAGGTGTCTCTTCCTATCCAGAGTCTCAGAACAGTCCACAGTAGGCAAGTTACATCATAGACGTCATGGGAATTCTGGAATCCTTGGTCTGTGAGCAGAGGGTGTCGGCCAACTGGGTCAGGCGGACATGGCGGATGACTGCAGACTCCGCAGCTCGGTCCACACATACTGAGGTTGTGCAAGCTGTGGGGGTCTGCTCCATAAGACTTTCTTTGAAGAATATCCTACTGAATATCACTTGAGTGACACACACGTGGGAACTTTGCAGCAGATGTTCCTAAGGACTCATCTGGTGGAGCCCAGGGAAAGGTCAGCATCAGAGGGCTGTGAGCAGCGTGACTAAGGACTCAAGTATCTGACTGGCAGAATCAAAAACACTGACTTCTGCAAGGGGGTTGCTTACCACTGTTGCTTATCAGAAAGTGATAAATTTTGTCCCCAGTATTTTCTCGCTGGCTTGCAATTCGGCAGGTAAGGATATTCTTACACTACATTCAATCCACTTGAGAATACAGTGTCCACTAAGCCCTCCTGACAAGAGATGCTGGGATACCAGGGCTGTCTGAGAGCTATGTGGAAAGAATTCACTCACCCAGTGGGTCTCAGGGTCCCAGGACTTCTTTAGGAACATCACCTCCCCAAGGCCTTGTACATGGCTCTTGTCTAACAGTCAGTGACCACTCAGGCTGTCCCCATACTCGCCCTCCACACACAACAGATCATTGCTGCTTCCGCACTAACAGCAAGCAACATACACAAGGATTTTGGGACCACTTGGAACTGGGTTCAAATTCCATGTCCACTGCTCATTAGCATGGGGAACACCAGGTCTACTTAGGTTTTCTAGTCTTAGTAATCCTGTAGACATGAAAGGATGCATTCTTTTTTCTTTTTCTTTTCTTTTCTTTTCTTTTTTTTTTTTTTTGTGTAGTTTTGCTGCCTGTCTGGATCTCGCTCTGTAGCCCAGGCTGGCCTCGAACTTACAGAGATCCTGAGTACTGGGATTAAAGGTGTGCACCACCACTGCCTGGCTAAGGATACATTCTTTTTTTTTTTTTTTCTTTTCTTTTTTTCCAGAGCTGAGGACCAAACCCAGGGCCTTGCACTTACTAGGCAAACGCTCTATCAATGAGCTAAATCCCTAACCCCTAGGATACATTCTTAAAAACAATCTTTACATGAAAATAAGAAACACCTACTTCATGAGATTTTTTTTTTGTAAAAAGAATCAAGGAAAAAGTTTCTTGAATCTCTGGCCCACCATTGGTTTTCAAATATGAATAGTTGGTATCTTGGTTCAGGCTGGTGTTAAATTCCTGGTCCCGGTCAAGCTGCTTAAGTACCAATGATAGTGAGGGTTGATGCTCAGCTATGAACTTCAGAGGGCTGGGTTTAATTTCGAATTTTGATCTCTCCACGTGTAAACTGAGATGAACCTAGGCAGGTCCTTCTTGATCCAGCTTTTATAAACCACTGTTTAAAAACCAGAAATTCTCATTTATAGACTATATTACATTGTAGAAGCTCAATTGCCTGTGCTTTATAAACTAAGGCACTAAACTGTGCCAGGGGACAAAGGACTACAGCGTCTCCGATAAGACTTTGAAGTAAGGCTACGTTAGCCAAGGTTTTCTGCTCTAAGAGAGTTGAGGGAAAGTGAAGGGGGCCTCTAGATCTTCAATGTGCTCCCATATCTTAAATATCTATGAATATCTATGCTACTTCAATTGTCCAAACCACAGCCCTTTATCTGGCACCCCAGGAACCTTCCAGTATATACCAGGGTCTCTGATTTGATTCTAGGATTGACAATGTACAGATAGTAGGATTTGAAAATCCCTCATGAGGGGAATCTGGGTATGATGGTGGACAAGGGGTTGTGAGAGCCAGTGAAGGACGGGAATTGGAATAAAGAAAAATGAACTTTATTCCCAAGAGAGAAATAGAGGAAGATCTCTGAAATTCATGGAGGAAGTTGAAGAGCAGGGATTCTGGAAAAGATGGCACCATGTGCTCCATCTTCCTGGTTCTCCAGCAAAGTGTTGGGTGCCAAGGATAAAGCCCTCACTACGAGGCTGCCCAAAAAGAAGATTCTGCCCTATCTTGGAAAACAGAAAGACAAGACAAAACAAAACAAAAAACAAAAAACAAAAACAAAACAAAACAAAATATAAAGAGCTATCCAACCAAAAAAACGTACAGCTCACTACACAGAAACAAGGACAACATGGCTCCTCCAAAAGAACCTAACTCAATTTCTGAACCCAAAGACACTGAAACAGGTAAAATGCCATATCAACATTTGAAAAGTTTTCTGGTAAAAATGATCAATGACCTGGAAGAGGATACAAACAGATGACTTTAACTCAAGACTTAGACAGGAAAGTTAGAAACAGGAGAAATTAAGCAATATTGATGAAAAAGTCAACACCCCCACCCCAAGCATCTTAGCAGAAGAAAAGGTTCATTTCAACTTACAGGTTACAGTCCATCCTGGAGGGAAGTCATGACAAGAACCCAAGCAGGATCTTAAAGAAGAAACTGCTTTCTTATACAGCCCCGGATCGCCAACCCAGTGAGCTGGGCCCTCCTACAACGATTAACAAGACAACCCCAACCTCCAGCCAGATGTGCCCAGGGATAGGTCTGACCTGGATAATCCCTCATTTGAAGCTCTTCTCTCAAATGACTCTAAGTTGTATCAAGTTGATAGTTAAAGTAGGATGGTGTAGGAGGCCTCCTTTTTCTCGGAATCTGCATTAACATTAAAATATATATATATTCTCACTCAGGTGAGCTAGAATTTCACTTCAGTTTTTATTTGTGTGTACTTAGTGAATGACAAAATGAGCACCTCCCCCCCAAAAAAAAGAAAAAGTTCTTGGCCATTTGTATTTCCTCTTTGGTAAGGATCTATTCTGACATTCTTTGGACTACTTGTTTTAGCCTTTTTGAGTTCTCTCTGTATTTAGAAGATATTAATAGTGAGATGAATGGAAGGCAAAGTCCATCTCATTCTACTAGAGACCTCCTACAGCTAGTTCCTACCAGTTCTGGTGGTTGAAGTAGCTGGTGCCCGCATCAGAGTGAGCAGAGCCCACCTAATCCTGGCTTTTCCATGTGTCTGTTTTCTTCATTTTCTTATCACCCCAGTTGGGTTTCTAAGATCAAGCTGTAGAGGTCACAGAAAATTTTGTGGGTTTTTTTCTAGTTATGCATAGAGCTACTGTTGGTATTAAAGTCATCCACTATTACATTAATATAGTGCCTACATCTCCCTTATATGTCTAGTAGTATTAGTTTTGAGAAGACTAGGTGCTCCAATGCTTGGTGCATGTAAATTCATTGCTATATTTTTCTTGACAAAAGGTTCCTTTGATTAACTCCTAGGAGCCCTCTTCACCTAAGCTGCTTTGTCTTTATGTCTGTTTATTTAATCTACCCTTGCTTCTGGAATTTGTTTGCTTGGGTCGTCATTTTTCATCCTTCCATTCTGTTTGTATCCTCATAGGCTAAGGATGTTTAATTATAGGTATTATCTTATTGGGTCTTCTTTCCTAAATCAGCTCACCTGTGTTTTAATTAGGGAATTAAGACTATTTACATCCAGGGTTACTAGTGAAACCTATGTACACCTATATGCTTGGTCCTTACATTTTGTTGATTTTTTTTTCCTTTAGTAGTTTTGATCTATTTTGTTCATTTCTCTCTTTTTATTTTGCAGATTTGAGGGTTTATTCCATTGGTAGTACTTGAGTCTTTCCTACTTCTCACTGGCATTTGTTTTTTTAATGGAACTTATACATATTTTCTAATTATGGTGTTTATTACATTTTTTTCTTCTTGGTATAGGATTCTTTCTATCATCTTCTGTAATTGTGGTCTACCAGCTTAGCTATGAATGCCTTTAGTCTAGCCTTGACATAGATCTTTACTTCTCCTTTGATTGTGAGGGACAGCCTCGCTGGGTATAATAGTCTTAATAGTTATTTTCTTTTAGTGTCTGAGTATCTCATTCCATGACCTCTTGGTATTCAGGGTTGCTTCTGAGAAACTGTTAGTCTGGTAAGTTTGCCTTTCTCTGTTACTTGGCATTTCTGTTGTGTGTATTGTAAAAAACTCTTTATTCTATACTTTTGACAATATAACTATAATTTGTTACAACAACGTGTTGGGGGGTTTAAATGTTTCCTGTATGTAGGTGTTCAAGTTTTCACCAAGATTTGGACATTTTTCTGCTTTTTATTTTATGGAATAGGTTTTCTTTCTTTCTTTCTTCCTTTCTTTCTTTTTTTTTTTTTTTTTTTTTTTTTTTTTTTGAGACAGGGTTTGTCTGTGTAGTTTTGGTGCCTGTCCTGGATCTCATTCTGTAGATCCTCCTGGCTCTGCCCCCTCAGTGCTGGGATTAAAGGCGTGCGCCACCAAAGCCTGGCTGAATAGGTTTTCTATGCCCTCAGCCCGTACTCTCCTTCAATGTATACCAGCAAGCCAAATATTTGATCTTCTAAGGGTACTCCAAAACTCTTACATGGTCTCTTACTTTTTCATTATTTCCATCTGTTATTAACTTATTTAAAGTCTTGTCTTCAAGCTCTTATTTTTTTCTTCTTTCTGATCTAATCTGTTCCTGAAATCATCAACTGAATTTTCTGATTCTTTGAGCTTCTCATTCCTGACTTTCCACATAATTCTCTTTTCACCTCCTCTGTCTTGACTATGCATATGTTCAAATGTCTTCTTCAGGCCCTACAGTGCCTCTTAAGTCACCAACCACTAATCACATTATCTCTCAGTGCACTGAGCACTTCTGAATTCGTTGTTCCATGTTTCATCCCCTTTGATATCTTGGGTATCAGTTACTAAAGAGTAAACATTAAAGGTGTCATTTCCCCCTCATTTTTCTAGTATTATTTGTGGGTTAAGAACCATGCATCTGTTGGGATGCGCACCTTTTATGCTTTCATGTTACAGCTTTCTTAATAACTGCCTTTCGACAATGTGTCTTGAGGACACTGGCCTGGGCTTCACCGGAGTAGGATTTCTTGTTCATGTTCTACTCTCCAAGGCTACCCTTCCACCATGTTTTTCCCCCATACACCCTGACCTGGCAGCTGAGCTAAAGTTAGAAAGCAGCAAGATACACTCTCCTGTGTGTGGGACCAGGTGGGCCAGATCCAGCTGTCTATAGGCTTCAAGAAATACACCCCTACCCAGGCGGTGGTGGCGCACGCCTTTAATCCCAGCACTCGGGAGGCAGAGCCAGGAGGATCTCTATGAGTTTGAGGCCAGCCTGGTCTACAGAGTGAGATCCAGGACAGGCACCAAAACTACACAGAGAAACCCTGTCTCGAAAAACCAAAAAGAAAAAGAAAAGAAAAGAAAGAAAGAAATGCACTCCACTGGTAAAGATGTTCATAAAGTGGCAAAGGATAGGAAACAGAAACCAAATAATAAAAAATAAATGAATAAATAAATAAATAAATAAGTTGACAAAGTAGACACAAAATTAGTAAGAAGAGAAAAAGAAGGGTACTATATATCAATAAAGGAATAATTAATAAAGAAGTGATTTTACTATTTTTGTTTTGGTTTTTCGAGACAGGGTTTCTCTGTGTAGCTTTGCACCTTTCCTGGAACTCGCTTTGTAGACCAGGCTGGCCTCGAACTCACAAAGATTAGCCTGCCTCTGCCTCCCGAGTGCTGGGATTAAAGGTGTGCGCCGCCGCCGCCGCCGCCGCCGCCGCCGCCGCCACCACCACCACCACCACCACCACCCGGCGATTTTACTATTTTTAACACTGAGCATCTCTCCAGCTGATCCTTTGTAAATTCATGATGGCTCCTCAAGGCTGCCCTTTGTGTCTGTTCCAATACTCGATTACTAAAATGATGAGGCACACCAGGAAGAAAGTACTTTAAATCTCTAGTTATGGAACACAGTGGAAAAAAAAAAAACGAAAAACTTTATCATTTGAGAAAAATTGAAACTTTCTTCCAGGATCTGCTTAGGTTTCGTTAAACTTTATTATAAAACAAGGAAATATATACAGATAAAAACTAGGACTCCCATATGAGCTATGTGGAAAATATGGAATTAGTGGTACCCTGCACCGGGCACTGTCATCTGTGCCTGACTTGGGCATGGACAAATCCTGCCCCCCTGCAAATGACTGCTCTGGGTTGTAGCTCTCTCCCTAGAGTGCACTTTGTACTTCTTCCTCAAAGCCTAGGCAGCACCAGCTACTGTTTGGGGACAGCAAGATTAATTCCCAGCCATGCACAGATGAGAGGAAACACATCACATAAAATCACACACTGCATCCGGCCACTGTACTTTTTGGCTTTTTAAACTGTTCTGTGGAATCTGGTCTTTGTCTGACCTTCATATCTGTCCCTGCCCCCAACAAAGGCTGAGAGTCCTCCTAAAAGAGATTTTTGTAGGCCTCCACTATATGTGACTATGTGTGAGTCTAAGTGACATGTGTGACTCTGTGACTGTGTGTGATTCTATATGACTGCGTGACTGTATGTGACTGTGTATGGCTATGTGTTACTCTATGTGACTCTATGTGACTCTGCGACCGTGTGTGATTCTATGTGACGTGTGTGACTCTATATGACTGTGTGTGACTCTATGTGACTCTGTGACTGTGTGTGATTCTATGTGACTGCGTGACTGTATGTGACTCTGTGTGACTGTGTGTAACTCCATGTGACTGTGTGTGACTCCGTGTGACTGTATGTAACTCCATGTGACTGTGTGTGACTCTGTGTGACTGTGTGTAACTCTATGTGACTGTGTGTGACTCCATGTGACTGTGTGTGACTCTATGTGACTGTGTGTGACTCCATGTGACTCTGTGACTGTGTGTGATTCTATGTGATTGTGTGTAACAGTATGTGACTTGCCTTCTGGTCAGATGGCTCATTCCTCACAACATACCTTTATTAACTTTTTTAAAAAGATGTTTAATTTTTGAAAATTTTGTGTACATGGTGTTTTTCCTGCATGTATGTCTGTGCGCCATGTGTGTCTGGTACCCACAGAGGTCAGAAGAGGGCATTGGATCCCCCTGGAATTGGAGTTACAGACAGTTGTGAGCTGCCATGTGAGTGGTGGCTGAGAACTGGACCCAGATCCTCAGGAAGAGCAGCAAGTGCTCCTAACCACTGAGCCATCTCCCCAGCCCCCATCTTTATGTCTGGGTTCTAGAGCAACCATTCTTATTTGCTGCCCCAGTCACCTCACCACAAGAGAGCAGCATGGTCCACGTCACTGCTGAACAACAGGGTCCGAACTCAGCAGAACTGTCACCAACCAGAATATTCTATTTGACCTCTCTAGAGATTCAGATTTTGGATCAGGGGCTGAGGTCAGGATTGTCTCCTTCACTGGACTGGGATTCCTGCTGAGGCCAATAGGGAGATGAATGAATGGTCTTGCCTCGGGGCCAAGACTGCATTTCCGAGTGGTGGTCTGGGGCTGTTTCTGGCTATACTGTGGAGGACAGCTGTCTTGGGCAGACGAGGTATACTCGGAGCATGAGGGAAGCCATTGTGACTGCCTCAGACACAGATGGAGACTTTTAGACACCAGACTGGTCCGGGCCTGATTCATTTTGCCCCTGGCCCTGAATTCCACCTCAGTCCTGTCTATTTCTGGTTATACAAATGGAATGCTCAGGGCTCAGTGAGGTGGTGAGAAAGTAACTATACAAAGCTGAATATTTTTCAGCCTTCAAAATGAGGGCTTTGTTGGCCTAATTTGTTGTGACCAGTCAGGGTTCCCCACAGTCCACCTCTGGCTTGAGGTGGACTCTTACTTTGACCAGGGTGTTCCTGGGGGAGGTTGAAGGAACAATTTCAAACACTTTCAAATGTGCTTACTGGAAACTCTTGGATTGGATGAAAGGGTAAAACCTATCAACCATTACTAACATGGAGGGACCAGGCAGACGGCTCAGTGGGTCAAGCGCTTGTTATACAAACATGAGGATCAGACTTGAGATTATTGGTGCCCACAGGCACAGCAGCCCATGTCTGTGACCCTGGCACTTGGGGCAGAAGCCCAGGACTCTGTGCTCAGCCAGCCTAGCTGACATTGTGAACTACAAGATTGATAGATATCCTGTCTGAAAGAATAAGGTATAGAAGCAATTGAGGAAGGCATTCCAAAGCAACTTCTGGCTTCCCCATGCACTTGCATTGGTGAGCACACCTGCACATATGTGTGCATACATGTGTAACACACACATAATAATGAAGTGATACACCTCATCTCTCCAGCATGCTCCCGACAGTGAAGAGGCAGGGAAACTCACAATCAGATTCAAAGACCATACAGAAACTCACAAGGCAAGGGATGCACACTGGGTTCAAACAGCCAAGCTACATCACTCAAGGAAAAGGGAAGCATGGCTTGGATACAAGATAATACCAAGAAGAACAGGATGTTGGCATCTAAGAGTAGCCTCAGATTCTGCAAATAGAGAAGAGTGACAGGGTCCTTGGGGTGACAAAAAAGGTTCAAAGTATCCAGAGTAGTGACTGGCTCATGGCCAATGCTCAAAGGGTGATGACTAATATAATCTCAAATTAGGAACAATCTGGGCAAAATCCAGGAGGGGTACCACTCTTATCTATCTACCACTCCATCTGTATTATATTTTTAAAAATTAAATTTGTGTTTGTGTGAGTGTGCATGGGTGCATATATGTGTGATAGAGCATATATGTATATATGCACACATGCATGTTGAGGTCAGATGTCAACTTTGGTGTTGTTTCTCAAGGTTCGTTCCATCAATACTGGTTTTTGAGATACAGTTTCTCACTGGCCTAAAGCTTTTCAAGTAGCCTAAACTGGCTGGCCAATGAGTCCCAGATATCCACCTGTCTGTCAGCACATCACCATGCCTAACTTACCATGCCCAACTTTTTACATGGTTTTATTAGATTATACATGGGATCATAGAGGTATTATTGTTCATATGGCCTCCTATCAACCACTATTAACATGCCACAAAGGAAGCAGGTTTTAACTATCACACACACACACACACACACACACACACACACACACACACACCCTGTATCTTAGAACTAACATCTTGGGACTAATCAGATTGGTCTGACTTTCCATGCCTCTTAGAAGGAGATGGAAGTTCATAAAAAGTAGGCAGTAAGAAATGAGACTGGAGGCCAGGATGATATGCGGACTTGGGAAACAATCCAGTCATTCCCAACAAGCCTGGCATCCCCAAGGATGAAACTGACTGTAGAGTTCATGCTAATCCCTCAGGGTGGAGTGCTCAGGGTCAGGCTAGGTGGTCACAGTTATGGAGTGGCTCAGAGAGTTGGGGTGAACTGAGTGTGTTAGGAGGGAGATGGTGGCGTCCTAGTGTGGGGAGTAAACAAGTCATTTTTTTCTGAGATGACGCATCAGAAGTAGTGAGGGAGACAGTCCATTGGCTCACTCCCTAAGTGAATTCTTCCCCAGACTCTTTATCTGAGAGAAGGCCTGACCATCAAACTGAGTCTCAGCTTTGGCTTTGGACACTTTGCACATCTCCCCGGAGCTGCCAGACCAAGTCCTTGTCTGGAGGGTCCAAGAGGCACAACGTGGTCCAATAGTCCATTGTTTCAGTCTTGTGCTCTTCACATGATAGCCAAACCCAGAGGGACCAGTAACAGGACTCACAAGCAGAGACCATAGCCACATCTTCAGCTCTTCTGGAAGTGACTGGATATGCCGGAGTAGGAGTGCTGTGCTGAAACTGGTTAAAAGCCTCAGACCTGGGGTTGTGCTGCCCATGGCAGCCTTGGCTCCCACGAGAGAGCCCAGAGAGCATCGGCAACAGGCACCAAGTGCCACATCAGCGAAGCTGGCTGGGTTCGGTTGCACAAAGCCAGCTGGTACCAAGACTCCAGTGCTCACTCAGGATAATGGCATCTACAGGCTAGTGGCATGCACCCAAAGGTCTGAAAGTTCTCATTTGTATGGAGCAAAACAGACTTTCTCAGCTACCACTGCTGCTGATAAACATCAGAAGTCTTCTCCTAAGATGGATTCTCATAGTCCTCCTGTATCTGTAGTCAGCCTGGCTCCCAGTGCCAGCTTTAGCAAGCCTCTGTCCTCTTTAGCACCACAAGTACTAGCATCTGCTTGATGTCCAGAGCTCTGGCCATAGGGGTTTGCACACATCTGTTCCTACCTGCTTTCACATTCATCTGCCTCTGGATTTGCCATTCTCTAGAAGAGCACACATCCACCTCATGAACACCATGTTCCTACTTAAGGATGTACTCATACATGCACACTTTTAAACATCCTGAGGAACCAGGCCAGCAAGATACGTGACTTTAGTTTCAATCCCCAGCACCCACATGGTGAAGAAGAGAACTGACTCCTGAAAGTTGTCCTCTGATTTTCACGTGTGTGTAGAGGCATGTGCATGCACACACATAAATAAAATATAATACTTTTTAATTCCTAATAAGTTTACTAAAATTATTAGACTCAGCAAATGAATTCACCAGGGTCATGCAAGGTCAATATGCAAAATAATGATATTTCTATATACTATTTATTTATTTATAATTGTGTGTCCCTGTAAAGGCCAGAGGAAGGCTTCAGATCCCTTGGGAGTAGTGTTATAGGCAATTGTGAACCGCCTTATGTGGTCCTAAGACCCAAGCTCTTGTCCTCCACAAGAGCAGTACAAAGTCCCTAACTGCTGAGTCTTCTCTCCAGCCCCTTCTACCTGCTTTTAATGGGTAAACTAAAAATGAAATGGAGAAAGTAACCCCATTTCCAATAGCATCCATACTATTAATAAAATACTAGAAATAAATCAACAAAAGAAACACAGAAGTTATGCCCTGAATACAATACAAGGTATTGGTAAAAGAGATGAATGAACATCTCAACAAATGGCAGAGCATCCGGTGTTCTTGCACTGGAAAGCTTCCTTTTTAACAAAGAGACTACTCCCTATGTTGACCTATCCATCCAACACAGTCCTGATCTTAGCTGACTTCTTTGTGGACACTGACAGTCAACCAATCCTAAACTACATATGGAATTGCAAGAGATCCCAAGTCATCCAGACAACTCTGAAGAGAATAAAGTTAGAAGACACATGCACACTCTCTGGTTTCAAACATACTAACAGCCAACATGGTGTGGCTTAAAGACAATAGCACAGAATTGAGAATCCCTGAATACACTTGCTCATCTAGTCAATTGATTTGGATGAGAGTGCTAAGACTATCCGAGGCTTTTTCAAAAAGTCCTGCTGGGGTTAGGAATGTAGAGTACTAGAAACAAGAAGTTCTTTTTTCCCACACTGCTTGCCCAGGAAGGAGGATCCCAACCTGTGATCATTAATAAGGTGTAAAATGACTTAACACTGCATTTAAAAAGCAAACAAACATACGTTATGAAAATCCAAATACCAAAACACTCTGGTGCTACCAACTCTCACTAGACAAAAGCAAAATAAACTAAGATGTCTGGAAACTTGAGACTTCAGTGGGGACTTTTTCTGTCATAGGAGTTAGGGACATTAGTATGAAAGATGCCAGCAGCCAAAACACCCAGGTGATGCTCAAAGATCAGTGATTGTCCTCTCCCAAATCCTCCTCTGAGGCCTTTGTTTTTCTAGAAACCAGACATGGTCATTTCCTTCATCCTACTTTTAGACCAAGAAGCCAGAGAAGAAGAAAGACGGTACTGCCTAGTTGGACAAGGCATGCGTCTTCAACCTGGAGAAGAACACTGCTTTCCTACAGCAAACCCGGCCTCCCTGACTTGGTAGCTCCTTATCTCAAGCTCCAAATGATTAATTACAAAGGGTCTTCTGACAGAAAGTCATAAGCTCCAGGTGCAGAGGACCAAGGGGCCAAGGGAGCTGCTGGCACTCTATGCTGATATTCTAGAAGATTGCTTTGTCCAAGGAATTGCCCAGCAACTAGCTACATTGCAAGGACAATGTCTGCATTTCCAAGTTTCCTTAAGGGCAAAATGAATTAAACACTACCCATCTCGGTCTTTACTCTTCGTAAAGAGTAGATAGAAAGGTTGCTTGAAATCAATGCTACACAATAGGAATACAATACATTATACAAAGCAACAGGATGCAGTTCAACTCCAGAAAGACATTTGGAGAAAGTTAACAGGGAAATAGAATACAGACTGAGTAAAGATGGGTGATAGTAAAGAATCTCTGTTCACTTTCTTTAGTGTAACAACAACATCATAGTGATCTAACATTTTCAGGATTGTGTTGATAAATGCATATATATGGATATATATGGATAAAATCATATGATGTCAAGTCTTGCTTTAAAAAACCGAGAAAAGAAAAAAAGACATAATGTAAGCGGGACTAATGAGAAGAACGTTAACTATTCATAAGTCTCTCAAGGGCATATCTGAACATCTTTGGCATAAAACAACTTAAGTAAACAATGTGGAATTTTCTAGGGCATTAGTCAGCTTTCTGATGATTACATCCACAGCCCAGAAAATCTGTTTCCCTCACAAGACTCTTCCCAACTAATCATCCAGAGGTCAGAGGGTAAGGGAAGAGGCCAGGAGAGGCTCCCAGCTGAAAAGAAAAGATATAAATGGAAATGTCCTAGAAGAATATCCAGGAAAGCTTCAGATTTTCAGGCTCCAGCGCGGGCTTCGTCCTTAGAACTGAATTTTATTCTCTGTGTTGTCACTTAATGTGCAAGTGATTTTACTTTCTCCACACAAAGGTCACAGGGGCTCCTGGGCTTCACACATTTTGCCATAGGTTTACCAGATGTCCCAAGGACTAGAGCGTAGGATGAGGGAAAGACTAGAAAGAAGTCATAATTTTCTCCAAGGTAAAATCAATCCAGTGAGTCCGGCTCTTATGTGTGAAGTGACCCCCTCAAGCCAGTCCCTGGCCAGTTAAGTACATAAGACACCACACATTACTAATTCTCCAAAGATGACAAATGGGCTGACACACAGCAAGTGGTGATATAAGGGAGGGCTCCAGCTAAGAGACAGAGGTTGGAGTCCTCAACACTAAACCACAACTGTCGAACTTAAGCACTTCGATGTGGAAGGGGAAGAGTATCCACTGAGCTGATTTGAACATCTCCAACACCAAGGACTTAGGAGATAAAACTAATTTGGGCGTGCCTGGCGTTGTGCATCTCTCATCTGAACTTGAGGTTTCCTAACCACATGAGGTAACTCAGTCCCTTACTCCACGCAGCTGCACCCCTCCACCCGTGCAGTCTGTTTTGTTGTGGTTGGTTGATTGGGAGATTTTCAGTATTTTCTTTGTCGCGGCAGGACAGCAGTGATAGAGAGAAAGGAATGTTTGCTTCGTTCAATCATTTCTATCGGGGGTTGAATGGAGTCACTTTAGCCAGGCCACTACACCCTATGGCTCCAAGACTTGGGGAAGGGGGAGAGCGAGGACACCAGTAAGGAACAGAGTCTCAGAGTCCGGGTAGGACAGAAGGATCTAAAGGTCTGCGTGTTTGTAGTGCAGATTTTTTTTCCTACTGCTCAGTCTCTGTGGTGAGAGGTTCCCAGGACGCATGAATACTCGGCGCAGGGACCTTTCTCCTGCTCTGTTCATGAATTTCTCGTTCTAGCCTTTCTAGCAGGCTGGGTAAAAGACACAGTTGCAAGCTGTGCGC